>NW_013952649.1:48236-50365 GCF_001266775.1 Austrofundulus limnaeus | reverse complement strand
AATCTAAAGTTGAAGGGGAAGCCTTTAAATATTAAAGGTGTGGTCTTTAATTCGGCTTCGACAATGTGACTTTTTATTAAGTAAGTAATTAGTAAGTGGACTGCTCATGCGAACAACTGATTGTCGAGATGGCAGCTAATGCTAACTGACGGAGCGTTGCGGAAATAAAACGCCCTACTATTTATATAAATGATATTTACTCACCGTCGAGTAACAGATTGTCTGAGGAGGTGGAGTCTGTTAACTTGTTCTCATCAGGAAGTTATACCAGGCGTCAATGAATCCCAACCTGGTGAGTATKGCAGCGGCCACATTAGCGGCGCTATTATCGCAGATACAACATCAAGTTCAGATGGTACTTAACAACTCACCGCAGATCCTCAGGTTTTAGGGATGAATTGGTTCATTGATGAGTCGAGTTGGAGATTTGAGATTGTTTTATTAACAATCGACGCCACAACCAACAGTGAGCAGCAGCACMGTGGAAACCCRGAAATACACAYTMGGGTCCCAGCGGTTAAAGGGACGGCTTAAAGGGAAGGTGGTTGGGGCGTGGCGGTCACAGGGGTTACATACACCTTCTGAACACAAGAAGTAAAATATTTTGTTTTGTGTTTTTTTACAGGGACTTACCATTAAGAAAATGCTTGAGTGTCCCCCCACTGCCCTCAGAAACTCACGCCCCCACACAGAGTGACTTCCTTCCAGCTATGTCCTCCCTCGATCTTCACAACAACTACTGGGAGATTCCCAAAGCTGTGTCCTCCCCTCCTCTCATGGCCCCCACCTCCCCACAACAAGTCTGCTTTTTCGTTGGCTCACAGGAGGAACCTCAGAGTCCTGCTGAGSCAGAAAGCAGCTCTGGACCTGCACTTTGACAAGGATCTGGTACCTGCACTTCTCTCTGAGGGAGCCTCAGGTAGACTGAGAGCATCGTGCTGCTCCAGGTTTATGTTCATGAGCAATCAGGAGCACATCAGGAAATGTTCCATGACTTGTTTCTAATGTACAGAAAGAAAACATGTCTAGTTGTTTTCAGACGAACCTACCTGCCTGTTAGTTGTAAATTCGCACATATTTAATATATTTTGAAATACAGCCATCAGTCATATCTGTTCACATTGTTCTGTCTCTCAGTCAAGATGTTTTGCAGTGATGTGACGCCTGCAGGTGTCTCATGGTGGACATTTGACAAGTTTGTCAATAAGTCTCATTTAAGCCAACTAAATCTTTTATTAAGATGCTTCTTCAAATTAGAGTAAATTCAGTCCTTTTCCTTCTGCTGGACCTGTCACACTTACAGAACAAAAGCTCCCAGTTACAKATACTATAAAATACTATCAGTCAGCTAATGTTGATATAAAATACTGTTTTCCAACCAGAAAACATCAGAAAAGCATTATTTGTTTGTTATTTTCAAGGTTTGAGCTGTGTTTCATTTGCTTCAGAATCAGTCAGACTTGTTTGTTGCTGTTCTGATCTAGGGAACTAATATCAGAGACCTTTTTAATTAAGCCCACTCTACAAAACTCTRCAAGTGAAAGAGGGCAGACTTTCTTTTTCCAATGACTGTGGATGATATTGTCTGTCACCTTCTGTGCCAAAGTTTAAGCAAAGATGCATCATGATCTGTTAAGTGCTCAGTGTGTTGGAAGTAACTCTCCTCCAATTTACACTGCGTCCGCTCTGCTTTGATCTCTGCAGCAAACACACACCCATTAATCAACGAGAGCATTTACACTGCATCCGCACACCAAAATTAGATTAAAATCCTATTTTTGCTGTGAGCACAACACCCTGATTTTTAAACAATTCACCAAAGGCAGACTAATTTTATCGAAATCCTAGCTACATTAACAAATATATGGGTATATTTATTAGGGGTGTAAGAAAATATCGATACACTGAAATATCGCGATACTTCATTTCCCAATACTGTATCGATTTTCCAAAGCCCTGTATCGATTTTTTTTATTAAGACTTAAAACGTCAACTTTCCTGCCAGCCGTTCATTTTTATATTGTAGTTCAGCCTCTGACCATTAGTTGGCAGCACTGAGCCAGCCATTTGGCTCCTCTACCTCTTGAGCGCCAGAGAGTAAGAGAGCATTAGCATTGTGAGTAAACATT
>NW_013952649.1:45561-47509 GCF_001266775.1 Austrofundulus limnaeus | reverse complement strand
GACGTATGCGGCCGACAAATTAGACCTTCGGAGGACCCATCCTGCCGTTTTGGACACAGCCTATATAATAGAATTTTCTGAGACAATAAATTTTTGGGTTTTTTTTTTCCAGTAAGAGGTTTTTATTTAATAGAATTTTTGGACAAAAAAATCGCAATATATCGCCTTGCTTACAGTATCGCAATATATCGGGAAATATCGTATCGCGACCCCTCTGTCATGATATGTATCGTATTGCCAAATTCTTGCCAATACACAGCCCTAATATTTATACATACATGCTGTCAAAATGTATCAGTCTGCTTTGCACCGGAGCGGAGCAGGTGCAGTGTAAATCCAGGGTCAGCTACTATCACACCACATATTACCTCAATATCTTTCAAAATGGCTGAGTTCAACTCATTGGCTGTGTCCAGATTCAGTGGCTGAGTCCTTGGTAGACCACAAAGACTGGAAAAATGGKTCTGTGAATTTGGACGATCAACGCTAAACAGAAGCAAAATCAGATCAAAATGAGCAAAATATCAATATATTATTAGTTTCACAAAACAACAAAATGAGCTTAAAGGCAATAAGAACTAACTGACCTGACGTAGGTGCATGTTTATTTCTCTATACCAGCTCGTTTGATTTCTGACAAGAGTAATAGTAAAAACATGACTATACAAATGATAAAAGCATTAACAACACAACCAATTGAAACTTTTTATTTTTATACCACCATATTTGTATTTAAAACTGTACTCCTTACTCTCGATTCGTCCACCATTACAAATGGGGGAAAAAAATAAACTCTTGTAGACACACGATGCGTTATGGGAAATGGTGGGCCGAGAAGGATCCATCGGACCGATCCCTCAAATCGGGGAAAAATTAGGACACATTTGTTGGCCGCATCGGAGGAGTCTTTGAATTTGGACAGCCTCCGGCGCAGCGCTGTGACGTAAGCAGCCGACAGATTGGGCCTTCAGGGGACCCAGCCCCTGAATTTAGACTCAGCCATTTATCTGGTTGGCTACGGTTGATTATCTGTGGCAGCCATCTTGATAAATGTTAATCACTTGTAATTGTACATCCAATGATTACAGTCATCCATTCTGTCCTCTGGTTCATGAGATCATTTGCTAACAGACATACAAACATAGACACACAGGCAAATACATGATCTCCTGCCTTCCATGGTGGAWAGTGATGCTGAATGAAGCCATGGATGTTAAATCATAACTTTTAGTAAGATCCTGAACAAAGCGAGCACTACAACCATAAAAATAAGCTAAAATTTAACATTTATCACTGGATGATTGAAGTCTTCCATGAAAGGAGGAGCTTTATGTACCTGAATTTTTGTTTTGCATTGTGCAAAACTTCTCACAATTTCTGATCAACTTGTTTGCACTTTTGAAGAGTAACAATGTGTACATGTAAACTGTTGCCTTCTTTCCTTAATCTTTCAATAAAATATGTAGCTTTTTTTTAAAAGACTACTCTAAATTTAAAGTGTCATTTTTGTGTACCTGACTGGAATTCTCTTCTGTATTTTAAACACAATCGCTTCCAGGTGACTGTTTTCAGATTTGTTGATTAAACAATACAGAATGATTGATGGACCACTGAGCTGGTTTTATTTTAAAATGAATAATAAAAATTTCAGCTTGTTTGGTAGGAGCACTGGATCCAGAATTCATACAGGATACAAGGAGCTCACAAACAGAATCATTTTTTACATTTCAAAGGCTGTCACAGCAGGAAATTTGACTTACAAAGAATCAACTTGGTGAGAAGCCCAAGAAACACAAGGAGTGGCTTGAATGAACCAMCCTAATTGAGCGTGRCTTGGTGTTAGAGCAACAGATTAAATTTATTACAGAAAGATTCAGGAAGCAAAAGTATCAACATTTTAATTAGATTCTTCAAGAAAACAAAGTTAATTAACAGAATATGATTATAA
>NW_013952649.1:41432-45141 GCF_001266775.1 Austrofundulus limnaeus | reverse complement strand
TGCATTAGCAGAAATGCTTTTTCATTTCAAAGTCAAAACTGCATTTTTTATTCATAAATAAAATTAGAAATCAATCATCCAAACTTTGCTTCCATTTTCATCTTCAAGACTGCCCATTCTGTGACACAACTGCAGAGAAAACAAAGAGGAAAGTGCTTTTTCTTTTTCACACCCCGCCCCCGCAAAACATGTAACAAAATTTAAATGACTTCTCAATCCTAGAGGTATATAAAAACACTAGTGGAGTCTCTGGCATCCTCACACGGCGGTAGCGGGGATGACTTATCTAGCCGTTATATAAACGTCTATGTTCACAACCCCGAAGCGGCGCAGGGAAGTGACGTCACAGCCACGGGCAAGGTGGTGTGTATTTCTTCCTCGCAGCAGACGAGAGTGTGATGATTATACCTATTTAGAGACTGTGGGAAAACATGTCCAAATCTGTACCAGAGCTGTTAAGAGAAGCTGCAGCTGCCCTGGAAACAAAATCAACCACAAGCATTTTTTTTTCTGTGCAGATAACTTCCTCTGCTATAATTTTTTCAAATAAATATATCAAAGCCCCTCAGCTGAAAACACTAAAATGATAGACTTCTGTTATTGACATAAAGCTGCTCTTTTTCCATTTAGAATCCTTTGCACAAGTCCTTTTGTTCAGATGGATGAGCTCCGATTGTACAGATTAAATAAAAGGTTTGAACTACTTCAGTTGGCGTGCAATGAATTTAAAATATATGAAAGTTTAATGTTTATCAGCACATTACAGAAAATAATGAACTTTATCGCAGTATGCTAATTTTTTTAGAAGGACCTGTATAATTGTCCWGACAATTATATTTCTTCATAATTTCATCAAATTGAATAATAAATAAATAAAACACCAGTAACTCGAGAATATCAGTGATTAATATTTCTGCTTCAGAAACTAGATATTCTATTTTGAATTCAGTACAAATACTTCTTTAATTGGTCGCACCACATGATGTGTGGTCGCACCAAATGATTTTTCATAAACATAAATGTAGTAATCATCAACACTGTAACAAACATTTCAAACATATTCCACAAAAAAAAACTTAATGCCTTTTATTTTCTGATCTTTTTATTAATTTATTTGAAATTGTTTGTTTTTATTAAGTTTTTTAGGCAGTAACTGCAATTAATTTTTCTGGAATCAGCTCATCATAGAATGCTCTCTTTGTTTATCCAGTTGTAAGTAACATTTGACCCAGATATCTTGGCCAGCATCCTATACAAGTTCAGTGATGTCTGCAGTTCACCACCATGTCTAATGTAGAGATCAGTGTCCATTTTACAGCACCACCAATGCCATCGGGGTAGAGCTGCCACAAACGATTATTTTTATAATAGATTAATCACCGATTATTTTTTTCGATTTGTCGACTAATCAGATCATACGTCAATTGAATATAAAACATAGAGCTTATCGCGCCAGAATGCAGCTGCTATTATAACTATTGTTAGATTTTGGCTAAATGCTAACTAAAAATAATAGCTGTGGAAGGCAAGTTCTGCTCTGCAGATATTGCACAGGTTTCTCTTTCATCTTAAAATGATCCCACACTTTTAAGCTACATTGCTGGGTAGCCATGATACCAGAGCCTGTCTGTATAATGTCTTGTGACGTCCACGGCCTACCCCAGTTACCACTACTGTGCATGTGTGTCAAGGACAGAACGGTAGATGTGGCAGTGGAAGGTGTCAAAGCAGTTTGGAGAGAAAAACAAAGTAAAGAACAAAAATAACCCAAAAAACGATTAATCGATTATTAAATTAGTGATCGATTATTTTAATAATCGATTAGTCGTTGATTAATCGACTAATCGTGGCAGCCCTACATCTGGGGCACCCTTTCTGAATAGCTCTATGCCACATGCTTGAACCCAGTCAGGAAAGGGTCAATACTAAAGAGGCAAAAGCTAGATTTGTTCCTCTACTGTGTAAATGGTCCATCACTGATAATATGAATAACTGTAATTTGTGGGTTGGTTTCGCAAAATTCTTTAAATATGGTATCCAGGTGTGCCCACACTGCTCGCTCAACATGGCGGAGGCTGTTTAACACTGTTGCATATGATTTGATGGCCCATCTTTTTTGTTTCTCTGTAATACTGTGTTCTGACCAAAAGCCTTTTGGGCTTAAAAAACATGTCCAACACCTCAAATTGGACACTTAGGCTCTTTGAAGTCAAATGCTTGCTCATCAAGCAAAGTGCGGAAAGACGTGTGTCGGTAAGAGACATTTGATTTTTGGTTGTTTTCCTCTGCACTGCCTGTCTCTTTGTACAATCAGTAACTGATAAAATTGNTGACGCTTAATTTCAACTGAAATTTTAAAGGTAGTGAGGTGTAGAAACCACGTCTTCTGGTTGAAGTGGAACTGCTGTTGCTCAATGAAGAGAGGACTCTGAAAACAGGCTGGTTGAACAGCAAGAATCTTTATTTTTGCAGTCCAGGAGATTACAGCCAAAAACCAAATTGTGGCCTTCAATGCCAAATGATTCACCAAGTAAGAAGATGAAGACGAAGGCCAAGAGCAGGGGCGTACAAGGCTCTTTATAGGCTTCCACAGACGTACCATAAATCTTGTCACAGTATACCTTCTTCCTAATTTGGTAATACACTCCTGATCAAAATCTTAAGACCAGTCAAAAAAGTGCAAGAATTTGCATTTTGCACTATTGRATCTTAAGAAGTTTCTAAGTGATGTGAGTATCAGTCACATGGAGACAGTGCTTAAAAGCCTGAATTTTGCCTGAAACTCTCTGAAGACTGAAGGAGTCTCTTGGAGGAGAGACGAAAAGTTTCATTAGAGAAGAACCCGTCCAGAAGACCTATACAATTTTTTTCTTTTCTAAGTAGAGCTTCGCAATGTTAAAAGAAGAAATCAGTGCAAGAGACAAGAACTTTTTGAGCAGGGAATTGTCTGAAAACTGCATTTACAGTTACACTCAAACATGATTTTTTCAGCTGATCAAAAGTTTAAGACCATAGTCTTTAAAAGCCAAAAGCTGTGCAAACATCTAGATTCCATGTCATTTTCCGTCAAGTCTTTACACTGTCAAGACCTCCTGATGGCAAAAGCAAAAAAGCTCACTGACTTTGAACATTGTAGGATTGTTAAGCTGCATAAGCAAGGCCTCTCACAACGTGCCATCGCTGCTGAAGTTGGACGCAGTAAGACAGTCATTTTGCATTTTTTTAAATGATCCTGAGGGTTATGGAACAAAAAAGTCAAGTGGTAGACCCAAAAAAATTTCACCAGCTCTGAGCCGCAGGATCCAAATGGCTGTCTGTCAAGACACGGGACGATCCTCTACCCAAACTAAGGCCATTACTGGTGCTGACTTCAGCCCAATAACCATCAGACGGCATCTGTGAGAAAAAACGTCTTCAAAGGCCACATCTTCTTCAACGCCACAAAACTGCCCGTTTGGACTTTGCAAGGGTGCACCAAACATGGGACATTGAAAGGTGGAAGAAAGTTGTCTTCTCTGATGAGAAAAAATTTAACCTTGATGGTCCTGATGGCTTCCAACGTTACTGGCATGACAAGGAGATCCCACCTGAGATGTTTTCTACACGGCACAGTGGTGGGGGCGCATCATGATTTGGGGTGCGTTTTCCTTCAATGGAACAATGGAGCTTCAGGTTGTGCAGGTCATTTTTTATCCTAAAGCAGTGGTGC
>NW_013952649.1:37770-39542 GCF_001266775.1 Austrofundulus limnaeus | reverse complement strand
TCCTCCTGGTCCTCAAACTGTGGAGGTTCTGGTTCCTGGT
Organism: Austrofundulus limnaeus; assembly: GCF_001266775.1. NCBI lineage: Eukaryota > Metazoa > Chordata > Actinopteri > Cyprinodontiformes > Rivulidae > Austrofundulus > Austrofundulus limnaeus. Next base: position 39,502 of record NW_013952649.1, on the reverse strand, counting down.
CCTCAAACTGTGGAGGTTCTGGTTCCTGGTCCTCAAACTGTGGAGGTTCTGGTTCCTCCTGGCCCAGGCTGGAGTTCCTCTCCTGCTTGTRGAGCTTCTTGTGGACCAGTTCCTGTTGGAGGTCTGAAAGGACAAAAGACAAAACAAAGAGATTAGATATGAAACAGAAATGTTCAGAGTTTGTTTATTTCTTTGTTTTTCAGGACCCCAGAAAAACCTTAAACTCAAATAAGTAAAGATGAAACAGATTATAGTTTTCAGTTCATTCCTCTCTTCAGCACTTGTAGAAGGTAAAAACATACAGAACAATGTACATAAAGGTGAAAAAGCTGAACAAAAGCAAGTAGATCATTTATTGAGGGTCTGTAAGCAGACCAAAATGTGTGGAGCAGCGAGCAGCTGAGTGAGGTCAGATTATCTACATTTGTCCTTGAAGCTGTGCGATCTAAAGCTGGTTTGATTTTATAAATGTATGTAAAGCCGCCGTGCTTTTGTTCATATTAGAGCTGTTATTAATCGCTACACCGCTGAGTGTACAGTGTGTTTTGGTCTCTTAAAGACACAGTGCATACACTTAAAACTACAAAAAAACCGCCATTTTGACACGGAAGACAGTGCTAAAACTACAACTGACGTGACGACGCCATGAYGTCATCATGCCGTAACCCTTTCGAGGGACGTTCGCCATCTGGTGGACAAGCAAAATCATTGCAGTTACATGGAATATCATTCGTGCCAATAACAGCAAGTCATTAAACCCTTATTAGGTCAGAATAAGCAAAAATAAGAACTTTTGCACCACAATTAAGATTTTGAAACAATTTTAATGTGGTTTTCACGTTTTGTAAATACATTTAATACAATTTCACAACATTTAAAAAAAATTGTTAAAGGTATCATATCATGCTTTTAAATCCTTCTTTTTCACGTCTAAATCATTCACTTATGGTCTATTTAAAATAAAACTGCAACGCTTTGGTCTTAATTCCTCATTTTTGGTGCTCCACTGACTCCTTGCTTTACCCGTTCTGAGTTGCGCCTCAGAGCAAGTTGTTTTGGTGCAGTCTCTTTAAATACAAATGAGATATTTCACACCCCACCCCCTCCAGGTCGCTGAGCATTCGACACCACCCCATTCGGCCATATTTGTAGTTTCATAGCAAAAACACAGTTATCTACCGACTAAAAACTGTTTTTAAGATGAAATAAGATAAGATAAAACTATTGATCCCAAAATCTGGAAATTTGCATATTACTGCAGCTTAATACAAGAGAGGCTGAGAAGAATAATGAAAGATTAATAAAAGATAATAAAACCCCACAATATACACATGTGATATATAGTAATGTACCAATGCACATACACACATACAGTATACATAAACACATATGCTTATTTATATACATATATATATACACCGTAAAGTACAGTACAAAAATGAATGTATACAAAGGTGCATATTAGTGATGGCAGATGGCAAGAAAGTATAAGGATGTCAACAACGGTAGACTTGTCAATCCAGCCTTACATGTACGAGCCAGAGTCTGACCCAGTGCAAGACACTCAGAATGACAAACCTGCAGAACCACGTCTTCAAACGAATGTGTCACTATGGTGTGTTATTTATTTACACACTCTATGTCGTTGTCCTTACCTACACTTGGGAGCATAGCTAAACTAAAATACATGAATTTGAACTACTCTTATATTATATCATTTACTTTTGTGATC
>NW_013952649.1:34492-35526 GCF_001266775.1 Austrofundulus limnaeus | reverse complement strand
TATGAGGACTTCACACACACAGTGCTCACAGCTTCTCTGCCTCATTCTGCTGCTCTCATTTTTAACACCAGGCAAAAAAAAATGCATTTAAAACCACTGACGTTAACTTTAGATCACAGTTTGAAATGCTCCTGCATTTTTAAAAAGAAAAACAACACAGACACGCTGATTACCGTGCGGGGCGAAAGTGAAAGTAAAACAACATGGTGCTGAGCACCCGTTCGGTAAAGAAACTTAAACACAGCTGTTCTTTCTCCCGTCATATTCCGACACAGAGGGTAGAAGCAGCTAAATTAGACAGCAAGTGGAATGCCTCCTCCTGGATTTTACTAACATGGAAGAACCTGGCGAGATTCGATCCAACAAACACCATGTCCAAATCCACGTAACCCTCCTCTTCCAGCCCCTTGCACTAAACCAAGCTCTAAGAAATATTGCAGAGCCCCACCACCACCTCTGACTCTTCCATATATGAAAACAGATAAGCCTGTTTGTGTTCAAGATGATCCAAAGACTTTTGTGTAATAATTGTGTTTTGGTGTTAGTTATTACTGTGGGAGGAATAAAAATTGAATTACTGGGGTTGGGATTTTAGAAAAGTACATATACTTGGGTTTGTTGTTGACATAATTCTTTTTAAATACATTAAAGAGTTGTTTTTTTGTTTTGTTTTGTTTTATTGATCATTTAATTGATGATTTAAAGATCAAGAGGAGAGGAATTGCGCTGGAACTAATACTTTTAGGTTTAAGCCAGTAATTCATGACATATTTTAACGACCTAGGTTTTCATGACATGTTGTTTATCAGCAGATAGAATGATTATAGTCAAAACAAGATTTGCTAACAACAATCATTCTTAAATATCACTTGTGTTTATCTTTGTGTTTTCCCTTGACCTTGTATGAAATCTTGCTAAGATGACATAATGGTGTTTGTTAAACAATATACACTCACCGGCCACTTTATTAGGTACACCACGCTAGTAACGGGTTGGACCCCCTTTTGCCTTCAGAACTGCCTCAATTCTTAGTG
>NW_013952649.1:30894-33123 GCF_001266775.1 Austrofundulus limnaeus | reverse complement strand
GTCTGTTAGTGTAAAGCGCTTTGGGGGTCCGGAGGGACTTGAAAAGCGCTCTATAAGTTCAGTACCATTTACCATTTGGACCATGTATTTCTGTTTTTGTTAAATAAATATTTCCATAACAAAGATCATGATGCAGCTTTACAAGCAGAAAAAGATGAAAACAAACAGCTCCACACTGACATATCCTGAAAGCAGCAGGAGTTGCAAACATTAACCTCAGAAATGTCCAAGCTAAAAATTGAACTAGCTGTATAAAACGTAATGCAGCTAAAACAAATGATGACTATCAACGAATTAAAACAAGTTTTCAGAGTACACAAAGGGAGTTAGAAGAACAGTACCAGGAACTGACAGAACTGAAAACAGTCTATGCAAACCTTAGAGTAGACAACGAAACCGCTTCAAACTTGACCGCCAGCCTTTATGAAAAGCTTGACAAAGCCAGTAGACACGCCCAGACGTCCAACCAACAACAAGCTGATCAGAGGAAAATTAGAAGCTTGAAGGAACAACTAGCTGACCCTGACCATAAACACTACTTGTAGATGCAACAGCATGAACAAGCCAAAGACAGAATTAAAATTTTGACAAGTAGGCCTCTTACTACTACCAGCTTTGATCCTCAGTCCAGAGAGGGAGCACCGCCTCCATTCACAAACCTGTCAGCTGGAACTTCTTCTTCAGACCAAGACGACCAACTACAAGGAGGAGGTGGACGCCCAGGTGAGTATGTGCCATCAACCGAAGGATACCAGGGACGTCACGCTCAACTCCCTGACACAATAGGTGCAGGAGGATGAGACACAGTTCCGCCCCGACAGATCCCCACCGAGCAAAGACTCACACAGACACCCAGACTCTAGACAAGGTAGACCATCATTACAAATGGTACACGACATCCTGCTAGCAACCACCGCCAACAGAGTAATTCCCTTACAGTGCGGTCCCTCTCCACGTCGACCCTGCTGCCCATGAAATAGCTTTCTTAATCAATCTCCCTGTAATACGCCCTGAAAACTTTTACCGTATGAAAGATATTGTAAACGTTGGAACCTGGAATGGTGAAAACCATATCTAAATCAACATGCCCTCCGTCATCGCTTATCATGACGATAATCCAGATCTATATCTAGCACCTAACCTCCGCATGTGTACTCTCACCCATGACATCCATTATCTCTGTCCGAGCAAACCTTTTGTGCCCAATAACACTGTTGGAATCTGTGGCCTTAGACCAGCAAACAAAGATTCCAGATGYGCGATGACCATAACCCCTTGATGCCAAGTCACTGACACTCAAGCTGAAGTAGTTGGCTCTCGCTGGCTCGTTAACACCCCAGCTAAAACCGCTATCGTGACCTACGACTTGCATGACACCTCAAGCCGTATTGATCTACCTGTCACCACTATGTGGATCACCGTTCCTGTGGGAGCGATTATCCACATCGATGATGTGGCCTTGTATTATTTAAATCCAGATCAATATGAAGCTGAACTTGAATTTCCTGATTTCTTCCAAAACATGACACTTCAACTTGAGACTCAAACCCTGGAGAAAATACAGTTTGAAGGTTCTCCAACCATCGACGTAGAACCTATTAAACAAATTTTAAAAGTCCTAGAGTCTAGTAACAAAAAGCAGACTCCCCCATCGCCTACGCTTGGTCCTCGATCGATACTCTAATGTTGTCACTTGTAATATTAGGATAGCTGATAATCGCAGTAATGACATTCATCGATCTTCGTCACAAGCGGTCCATGCAAGCGCAGTTCGACCAATTTACCGCTCGTTTCCATCACCTTGCTAAAAGTAAAGATGGCAGACCCATCCAGGCTCCTAACATCTTTGATCTGGATGAAGATGAGGATTCAGAGGTAAAAAATATCAACTTCCCCCTGAGGCGGTAGAACTCAGAGTAGATCCTTAGAGTTACCAACTCAAGATAAATCACTAGTTTAGTTTGCCGTTAATCTTACTTTGACTTAGGATTAGGGGTGTAAGAAAATATCGATACACTGAAATATCGCGATATTTCATTTCCCCGATACTGTATCGATATTCTAAAGCCCTGTATCGATTTTTTATTAAGGTTTAAAATGTCAACTTTCCTGCCAGCCGTTCATTTTTATGTTGTAGTTCAGCCTCTGACCACTAGTTGGCAGCAGTGAGCCAGCCATTTGGCTACTCTACCTCGAAATCGCAATATATCGGGATATATCGCGATATAT
>NW_013952649.1:28588-29924 GCF_001266775.1 Austrofundulus limnaeus | reverse complement strand
GCTAAATGTATCAAAAGTATGTCTGTAATATTAGAGTTTTCTGAGACAATGAATTTTGATTTTTCTTTTCGTTTTTTTTTCCCAGTAAGAGGTTTTTATTTAATAGAATTTTTGGACCAAAAATATCGCAATATATCGCCTTGTTTACAGTATCGAAATATATCGGGATATATCGCGATATATCGTATCGTGACCCCTCTGTCATGATATGTATCGTATCGCCAAATTCTTGCCAATACACAGCCCTACTTAGGATTGCCATACCAATGGCAAGCTAATTACTCTACACTCCTAAAGTGGACTCTTTATTATTATTTATTATTCTTCCTTCACCGTTAATGCGGCCCGAACCGTAAGACATACCCTCACAACAGTGACATTGTTTCAATTGGCTCATTCTCGACAGGTGTGCTATTATATTTTCTTTACATTTGGTGTTACCATGGTATCGCAATTCACAAAAAAACGGACCAATGACCTATTTAAGATGGCCGCTCGCATTTCCCATGATGCAACAGTTTGCGTCGGCTCTGGTTGTTTGCAGCTTTGGTAACGTAGCCGAATTGTTAAACATGAAACCATGACATTTTATGATCAAAGCAAAGAAGTGTATCTTTAAGATTTTTTAGTAATGAACTTAAAAGGCAGGTGGTTCGTAACACTGACTCTGTAATTTATCATAGTGCAGATGTTCTCTAAATGCGCCAGTATTACAGCAAACAAAAAGGAAAGGCTGTACAGCTTTATTATGCACCAAAAGGTTGACAGACTTAAACATGCACCACATGGCTTGAAACTCTAAGTCAGTAAAAAGATCTCTTCAGTGTCCAAGGACTTTGTCCAACTCAAATACTGTACAAAATGTCTGTCCAAGCAACCCTGGATTACAAGATAAGTGCTGGACCTCAGCACATTTTACGTATTCTGAATAAAAACTGTGAATAGCAAAAACAACCCAAAACACAGACTGAGTCTCTGAAAAACTGCTTCCTGCTAGGTCCAGGATCAGCTGCTGAGGAACTGATCCTCATCAGTGGGACCACCTCTACGTGCAGCTACAGGTGTGTGTTACCATGACAACAGAGTCAAAACAACAGCTATGACCTCAGAGCTACAGTTACTGCATCAACTTGGGAAAGGTCAAAGGTCATTTAGAGTCCATTATTCTACAGAGAAACATTTAAAGGTCAGATTCTACAGGCCTCAGTTAAAGGTCAAAGGTCAGACTCTACAGGCCTCAGTTAAAGTGTGAAAGATCTTTAGAATAGGCCTGTCGCGATAGTCAATAAATCAATTAATCGCACGATAACTTTTTTTGAGGTCGGTAAAAAAGACG
>NW_013952649.1:25597-27763 GCF_001266775.1 Austrofundulus limnaeus | reverse complement strand
GTTTATTGATTTATTACACTTACACATTACGCTTTTATAATTATTAGTTGTAAAACGGTCACCAGGCAATATTATCGTTTATCGCAATAAATTTTGAGACAATTAATCGTCCAGCAAAATTTGTTATCGTGACAGGCCTACTTTAGAACAACTGATCCACTTTATTAGAGTATTCAAGTCTCACAAATGACAAAAATAATGTAGAAAAATGTCTGTTAGCAAAATATTTCATGTACCAAAGCACAAATTTTGCCAAAATACATACAAAATCAATGATAAATCAGTCAATTCTTCACCTTTAAGGATAAAAATTGCAAAGCAGTTGCTTAAACCTCAAACACATGTTAAATACATTTTTAGGATGGCCAACGGTACTAATTTTACACAGCAAACAAAAACAAAGGACGACTTTCGCACAGTTGGCAATCCTCTCATAGTTTCTCCAGGAACTATTCTAGTTTTAGGATTGCCATGCCAATGGCAACCTATTACTCTACACTTTTATTTATTTATTTTTCATCATTTCACCGTTAATGCGGCCCGAACCGTAAGATGTACCCCCACGAGTTACATCGTTTCGACGGGCTCATTCTCGATAAGTGTGCTATTATTTATCTTTCCAGAACATGTTACCATGGCGACGTAATTCRCAAAAAAATAACCCTAAAGCCCCCAATGACCCATCCAACATGGCGTCCCCATTGGATTGCATGGGAAGCTGCTCCCGTTAACGCGGCCCAAACCGTATGTCGTACCCCTATGAAATTTACATCAAAACGATCAGCGCAGTCTCGAAATGTGTGCGATTACTTTTCTTTACACTCACTGTTACCGTGGCGATGTAATTCGAAAAAAAAACACACCATCAAAATCGCCATGAAACATCAAGGTTCAATAACTTCCACATACAAGGTCACAGCTTCATGATAATTCCTGTTGTCAAACCATACAGGCACTCATCACACTCAGGTGGTCATTTGGTGGCATCAACTTAGCCCCACCCTCTCAAAACAGGAAGTGAATTATTTACCTGCTGGATGTTCATCTTTTACACTGAGACTCCTACAGATTTCTACCTGTGTCTGGTGACACAACAACTTGATGCTGCATGCTTATCCCAGCACTGACTGCTGGCTGAATTTTGTGGGCATGACCAAGTGGCAAATGATGACACCTCGCCGTTTGCATACGTTTGGTCCGACTTGATCCAAACTTGAGATCTATGATCTTTGATAACCTCTGAAGAGGCCTATGGGATTACATTAGTTTGACTCAACAGTGCCACCTACATTAGATAAACACTTTTAGCTCCCTGAGACATCATCCAATCTGCACTGAATTTGGTGTGTCATCAGTGGCCACTGCTTGCAAAAGTAAGACAAATCTACACATAAAATGATATGTCGGCCATTATGAATTTCAGGTTTTTGTGGTTTTCTGCCCAACTTCCACCCTGCAACCCTAGAATTCTACCTGTCTTGTGACACAAGTACTTCATGCTGCATGCTTATCTCAACACTGACAGTTGGCTGGATTTTGTGGGCGTGACCRAGTGGCRAATGATGATGCCTCACCATTTCCAAACGTTTGCCTCTAAATCCCACATGCACGATCCAATTTGYTCCAAACAGGAAATCTATGATGTTTGATAACCTCTGAAGAGGTCTTCAGGATTTCATTGKWGTTTGACTCAMCAGCGCCAYCTAGAATAGATACCGGTAAACAATTATAGCTCACTGATACCTCATCCAATCTGCACCAAATTCTAGTCCATTCTGGTCTGTCTTCAATTACAAATAAAACAATTAAAAATCTTGGGTTTTGAAAAATGAAAGAAAGCAAACCATCTCTAACTGACTTACCGTTTACTACCAAATGTCTTACCCCGTTCATTGTAGAGAAATCTATCTCACAATTGACAGATGATATGGGCATAGGAATGAATCTGGTGGCTGTTTATCACTTGCTTCTCTGATTGACCGCAGGCAGGTCATTGTTACTGGGACCTAATAAGGGAAGTCATACTGTAAGAAATACGTGTTTTAATATTGTATGTCCGAATAAACAGGATTCAGCTGGATTTCTTGTTAAAAACTTTATTGCAGTCCTCTTCCAATCAGGTTCATTCAGCTCTCAGCAGCACAGGCCTCAGCGTACAACCTTGGG
>NW_013952649.1:21309-24331 GCF_001266775.1 Austrofundulus limnaeus | reverse complement strand
CAGCAGCTGTCAGCCTCCCGCAAATAAACTCTCTCAGATGATGAACTGAAGACATCGTTTTAAAAACTACCTGGTTTATAACTCAACTGAGAAACATAAACAAACCACTGACTGGCCGCTTCTTCTTCTTGGGTTTAATTGCAGCAGGAAAACTCAGTGACAAAGCTTCAGCGCTGCTAAGCGGCTTGGAGGACCACAACAAACAAAACACGACTTTTCAACTCAGAATACTTGTTTAAAGGCCGTTATAATTTCGACACAATAATAAAAAGTAAATAGTAAAATCTAAAAATAGGATTTTAACCAGTATTAACATATTAATATATTTATGCATGTTTCAATAAATAAAATATAATGATACTGGATGTGCCCTGCCCTATAAAAAAAAAAACACACCAGGTTGGAGTTTGCTGTTCTTAAGAAGCATTGCTTGATGTGAATCAGGCCTCGCACAAAAGAGCTCTCAGAAGACCTACGTTCGAGACTTGTTGACTTGCATGAAGCTGGAAAGTGTTACAAAAGTATCTGTAAAAGTGATGGGTAGATGAGGCATGATGAAGCGTTTGGACAGAGCCGGCCGCCTAGACTGCCATCTGCTGGAGGGGGCACCGAACTGCAGAAGAAAAAAATTAAGTAAGTAAGTAAGTAAAGTTTTATTTATAAAGCGCCTTTCACAGAAATATATTCACAAGATGCTGTACAATCATTAACAGTATAAAAATGGTGGAAAGAATAAAATGAAACAGAAAAACATAATTACACATAAGCAATGAAAAATTGAAACATCAAATCAGGAATTAATTTCTAAAACTGTAAATCAAACACAAGTTCAATGCAGTTAAAAATATACAATAATACACAAAAACTTAATGAATGCGGGAGAGAAAAATATGGCCTAAGTTAATAGTAAATAAAACACAGATTGTCGAGCATTCACAATGGAGGTAGGCCTGCAGTAATGGTGAAATGTTTAGCTAAACGCTTGAGTGAAAAAGTGTGTTTTTAGGAGTGACTTGAAAGAGACAATGTTATCAAGGGAGCGTAGATTAAAATGGGAGTTCATTCCAGAGCCTGGGGGCCATAGAGGAGAAGGCACGGTCACCACGGATCTTAAAGCGAGTGAGGGGAACCATAAGGAGATGTTGATCCTGTGAGCGGAGGTCCCGTGTGGGGTTGTAAGGGGAAATCAGACATTTAATGTATTATGTATGGGGGGGGAGGGGGGCACTGATTGGTGGGCCTGATGGATAGAGCTTCATCAGAGCTAAANGTTCATATTAGTTGTTAAATATTTTAACTCAGTAACCATGGTCACTTTGATTGACCAATAGAAACTTAAGGAAAAACTGTTTTTTAACCTCTAGGAAACATCTGAAGATCAGCTGACAGCTCCAATAAATAAATAAACAAATAAATTTATTAAATAAATAAATAAACAAATAATCTGCTCCTTCTTTTCCCTAAACTTTTCTGTGCAGGAAACCCCAGGCAAACTAAGTAACAAAATGAACCTTGTGACATGAACTTTTTCAAAAGTAAAAATATAAATGATCCCACTCAGAAACAATGGATCATCTAGGGATTTCCATCTGTTATTGAAATCTCACTTAGAACAGAAGACACAACATATTTATTGTAGCCTATAGAACAAAAACTACAAGTGATAAAAGGCAATAACTGATTTTATTAAATGAAGGAGATAAATTTACCACAGGTAATTTAGTTGTAAGGTAATTTTTTTCACCTTAAAAATTTCTCCTACATTATTAAGGTTAAAAAGCTTTTTTCCAGCGAAGTAGCCTACCTAAAAGAATTGGTATTCAAACTACATACCAGCAAAAAGCAAGTTAGTAAGAGAAGTAATGACGTCAAAATGTCCATCATTTTAATTTTGTCAAACAGGATGGCTTGGGTGGAGGGCAGGGCAAGATGGCGGAGGAGTGAGTCGTGTGTCGCGTGGGCTCCCGCTCCGACTTGCTTGTTTTATGGTTCTCTACTAAATGTCCTTGCTATTTTGAGCATTTGGTCTGTCCGGATTCCACCCCTGAGTGATTCTTGCCTGGAAAAGTAGAAGAATGGCGACAAACTCGAGGAAAGGCAAACATTMCAGCTCTGYGGCTGTTAGGCCCGACGCTGCCTCGGAGCAGAMTGCAGCAAAAACYGGACTTTCTKCGCYCTCCTCACCCTCCCGCAGTGAGGTGGACGCACTCTCCGAGAAGTCTGACATTCTTGCCGCTATAAAAACCGACCTCTCAGCTGTGATCAAATCCGAAATAAAGGCGGCTTTGGCTGAAGAGTTTACTCTTATTAAAAAGGAGAGCTACAAGCGGTGAGAGCGGAGGTGGCTAACGGCACTATGCTACTGCGCGCAGATCTGGACCACGTTAAACAGAGCGTTAAGGAGGTGGAAGATGACCCGTCAACATGGTCCGATGAGGTGGCTGCTCTGCGCACCACCGTTTTGGAACTGAAAGAAGAAGTCGTTGGGCTCAAAAAGAAGTGTGACGATATGGAAAGGCGCATGAGAAGGTGCAATGTGYGGATTATTGGAGTTCCAGAGACGCTGGAATCCAGCTCCACTACAGCAGTGGCTAAACTGCTAGCAGAGGTTCTACAGATGGATAAAGAGCCACTGGTGGACAGAGCCCATCACTCTCCAGGTGGAAACGGGTCAGGTGATAAGCCGCGGGTTATTGTCGCTAAGCTGCACTATTATCAAGAATGTGTGGAAATATTACGTCGGGCGCGGACCCACGGCCATCTTCGTTTTAAGGAGGCGCCGATCACCATCACATCTGACTACATGGCAGCTGTGGCCAGGGCTCGAGCGGCGTTTACGGAGGTGAGGAGGCTCCTTCGCAACCGACGTGTTCGCTACAGCTTGCTTTTTCCTGCACCGCTCCGCATCGCTCATGGGGAGGAAAACAAGCAATTCCTGGATGCCAATAAAGCAATGGACTACATTAAAAAGAGGATCATCTCGGCGACGGACAACGAGGACCGGCGTTGACCGCAGGTCCAA
>NW_013952649.1:11476-13039 GCF_001266775.1 Austrofundulus limnaeus | reverse complement strand
TGTAACTGCGAAGCAAATATCTTCATGACTGGATCATGGTGTGTGATGTTGTGTACCTGAGGAAAGTCTTCTCTTCAGTGCTGAGAAGCTCCTCTCAGATTCAGCTGTGGTCAGATGAGATGTGATGAGAATCTTCAGCAGAGTCACAGTCTCTGAAGGTGTCCCGCAGATTGTTCTCCATGAAGAGCTGGTACAGATCCACATCACCACTGCAGCTCCTGAACTACATCAGACTTCTTGGTCCTGATCAGCATTGGGTGAGCCTCCATGGTCTTCAGAGCTGCTTCAGAGAACTGTCCTGCAGGAACCTGTCTGCAGTAGTGTAGCACTGATCAGGGGTCAGATTTATAAAGGATTGCGTGGAAACCATACTAAAATGAACGTACGGCCAAAAGACGAAAATGGCGTACGCCAAAAAAAATATATATATATCAGATTTATAAAACCATGAGTATGCATGTTTCACCGCATTTTCCCTTTATAAATCACAGCTGTGCCTCATAATTTGCGCACAAGTTCCCGCCTCAGGTTCTACCCTCTACACGCCCACACTCAACCATAAACAGTCAATGCAAAGTACCTCATGAATGCTAAGGTGTATTTAAATCAGTCAGCTGATCAATGTCAAAAAAAGTGATTGGCCGGTTCAGACACACGCTGCGTCGTGCGTCTGGAAGATGACAGGTGCTGACTGACAACTGCTCACGTGAACAGATTGTAATTTACACAGATTTTCCCTCATTTTGCAGCTTTACAGACGTTTAGAGCAGGGGTATTCAATTAAAATTTAAATGGGTCCAGGAACGAAGGTCTTACCAGGTGGGCAGGAGTCGTTATGTGGTTGTAACRCTTGAGCAGCTTTAATGTCATCCATGATGGGCCAAGTCAGGGTTCTTATGAAGCCGGTGGGTGGGACGGGCGGTGCTAAAGTATTCAATCTTACGGTGATGTTTTGCAACATGGCGCCCAGTTGCTCTCTGTTGGATTGCGCCATTTTCTGTTGAGACAGTAGTTCGTGTAACAACTCTTCATTTTTAGAAATACATTGCGATAGGTCGGAGAGATTGTCTGAAGATTGTCTGAATCGTTTTTCGACATTTCTGGCCGGATCAAACTGTTAAGGTCAGAAGCCCAGATGACGAACGTAAAYGTATTCAGCAATCACACAGAGCCAAAATACAAAGTTAACTCGGTTTATTCTTYCAGGAACGAAACTTAAAGCGGCTCGACCCGAACACCAAGGGGCAGCTGTATCTGYGAGGGAGAGGAGAGCAGCGTGAAAATCCAGGTAAGTTTGTATTGTTGAGGTATTTTGACACGAGTCACCTTTTTAACTCTAATCAATCTTGATTCTGTCTTAAATACTTAGCAAAATGTCCCTACGCCATTTTACAGGATCCTTTAAAATATTCTGTTTTGAGGTAAAGTAGTTGGAGTAATCTAAACCTTTTGACATCATTAGTGTTTCAAAATATAGTGTTTGTCACTCTGTTTTTATTGTTGTTCTCTCTGTGCAGCACTTTTTGGTGCAGTTCTATACTTGCTTTTAATATGCTATATAAT
>NW_013952649.1:7933-9602 GCF_001266775.1 Austrofundulus limnaeus | reverse complement strand
ATCAGACCCCGCAAACCGAACTGACGCAGTTAGAAAACCATAAGCTTTTATACCACGTTATCTTTGCCAGAAGAAAGGGTGGGCTATTTCCCAGAAATGGGTGGAAATATAACACCTCCCAATAGAACCCCTTATGATGTCAACTTTTCCAGGACATTACACAAGATGTTTTTGTGACCTATTCTGACCTTTTGTTCTCAATTGTTACTGCTACTGCCTCAACATTCCCACTCCCTTTGATTAGTTCCTCAGCCATACATTTTTGTTCAAGTCCCTTCCTCAGGGTAGCTGCATTGTTGTAGTTATTGTGAGATAGCTGTATGCAGTTAGCAGTGCTGTTTCAACTGGTGTTTTAAGTTCCTCTTCCACAGAATGACTTGGTTTGGTCTGATTTTAGCATTGCTCACTGGGTTTACTGTGCAAGCTCACATTTCCTGGGAATGCTTTTCAGAGCATCTCTGGGCTTTATGGCCAAGCATACGCATTGTTAATCCAGGTAGGTCACAAATGTATGGCCCTATAATTTCCGGGTAAGCAGCGTCCGTGACATGCTGCAAACTCCTGATCACAAGTGAGGTGCGAGTCCGGTTGGGAGGACATCCAAGATTTTGTTGTGTGTACAGAATCAAATACTCCTTTAGAAAAATAAAAAAGCTTAGTCCATTTTTTGATAAATCACTGGTGTGTGTGTGGGGGGGGGTGACATTTCGGGGCAATTTTAAGACAACACCTACATTTGGGGACAACTGGTGCATTTGGGGACCTAAGTCGAGTCCCCGTTTGATTTAAACGCCATTGGTGGGTTGGGGGTTACGTTTTAGGACCAAAGTGTGAAATGAGTTTAGGTTAGTTTTAGGGTCAGGTAGGTACCTGTGAGGTTAGCCTTAGGGTTTCAGGTCAGGGTTAGGCTGTAGAAATGTAATGGAAGTCAATGGAATGTTCCCAGATATATAGCTGGGCAAACGTGTGTGTGTGTGTGTGTGCGTGTGTGTGTCCATTACAGAAGTAAATAAGCTTAGAACCTATATTCTCTTGGCAAGTGTGCAGAAATTGTTGCTGTTCGTGGGTTTCATGTTTCTTTTACAATACTATATTTTACACATAAAGAATATTTTTTTCTTAGTAAATACTTTTAAACACCTTTCAGAAAGGATTTCTGTGGCTGTTTATGTTTAATTATTGTTCAGTCGTTGGGGACACTGTATGTAGTCACACTTTTTAAGTTAATAGATATGGTTACAAAGAAAATTTAGAAATTGGGGGAAAATGGAAAAAGTGCAATTTAGAAAAATAAAAACAGTACATGGGAAAAAATAAAACAGAGTTTATAGGGCCCTACAAATAGTGGCATAGTACGTGGTAGAGCAAAACCACTTGTAGTGTAAGTCCAAGGTTATAGACCTCACAGGAAATCTCTTGGATGGTTTCTCGGCACCACTCCACTGACAAATCCTGCTCGATGAGTGAAGATTTGGTTAGAAAGTGTCATAGTAGTAATGCCAGTGGTGGCTGCTTGATAGGGGGCGCTACGGCGCCTCCCTATCACTATTTTTGGTACACAAAAAAAATTTAAAAATTAAAATAACAAAATAAAATGTCATAAATGTTTAGAAAAAATATCGTATTTGTTATGATTATGTCTATTATTCCATCATTATATATATATATA
>NW_013952649.1:5485-7793 GCF_001266775.1 Austrofundulus limnaeus | reverse complement strand
ATATATAATGTATAAATGTATATTGATGAAGAATACCGTTTGTCACTTAAGTCCATGCCTCAGAGACTGCAAGCTGTTATAAAAGCCAAAGGTGGTGCAACTAAATACTAGTGATGTATTTTGAATAGGGTTGGGTATTGAAAGGGTTTAAATCGATACCGGTGCTACATCGATACTTTCGAAATGGTACCAGTTCCTAAACGGTATTTAAATTGGTACTTTAAAAATAAATAAATAAAACACACACACTCGCACAGATTTATGAAGCAGTGACTACTTCTGAGGCAAAGTCAAACTTGAAATTGACCAACATATTACCATATTTTTCGGACTATAAGCCGCACCGGACTATAAGCCGCACCGGACTATAAGCCGCACCCGCCATTTAAAAAAACAACCCCGCGAACATTAACATATAAGCCGCACCGGACTATAAGCTGCACCCCCAACATAAAAAAAAACAGTACACCCAAAATTGTCATCAAAAAAGTGAATTCAACATCAAAACATAAAAAGCAAACCTTTAGGAATTAAAGTTCGGAGGAATACGGCTCATTTAACTGACCTAATTTTGGTAGTTTTCTTTAACAGTTTCTGGTCCAACAGAACGTCTCATTCATCATCCTCCGGCGCACTGAAACCATCGAAGTCCTCTTCAGTGTCGGAGTTAAACAAGCTGAGAAAAACTGCGTCACACAGCGGTATCTGTTCAGTGTTTCTTTCTGTGTCACTGTCCTCCCGGGGTAATGTTGGCTCTGAAGCTGTGGTGTCCTCTTCACGTAGCAGTCCAGCCTTTCAGAACCCATTGATGATGGTGGACTCATTCACTCTGCTCCATGCTGTTAGGATCCACTGGCAGACATCAGGAAATGWYGCTCTTCGCATTCAGCCAGTTTTTGTGAATGATTTATCCCCGTCAGTCATCTAAGCCTCCCATTCACCCCTGAGGGCTGCTTTAAATGCACGATTCACACTGATGTCCAGGGGTTGGAAAAATTTGTTGTACCTCCAGGAATAACAGCAGGAATTGAGTTTGTTTATCTTGATGGCTGCTTTCATCAAATCCGTGATGTGGGCCCACATACTGTCCAATATCGTGTSTGTCGAAGATCCGTCGTGTCGTGTCTGCTACTAGCTAAAACAAAATGGTGCTACACCTCTGGCTAAGCTGGCAGTATGGTCGTTCGGCTGTCGATCAGTCGATGCGCCATCACGTGGTTGTTCGGTGTTCGTTTTCACACTGACCTTTCATAGTTCCCCCGAGAAACCCAGAGCCGAGCTGCTGGGAAAGCCCTCCCGCTCCAGCATACATCACTGCATGGGATTCTTTCCCCGGAGAGTTCAATGCGGGAAAAAAAAGTCAGCGGCTCTTCACTCGACGTTTATCCACAAACTGGTCCTGGATTAAGCTCCAAAGTTTTTATCAGTCAGATTCCACTGTGAAAAATGTCTGTTTTATCCCCTTTTATGAGTTTTTGGGCAGTGACTATCTTTAAATCGCTGCTTCCTGTTACAACAGTCGGCTCTGGAAGCGATCACTTTTTTCTTCTTTTTTTTTCCTTTTTTTTTTTTTGTTGAAGCGTGTGGTTGAAGCGAATGGAGCATAAGAGCCCCCTGGTGGCTGAAGAAAAAATCCACGTATAAGCCGCACCGGACTATAAGCCGCATGGTTCAAAGTTCAGGAAAAAAGTCTCGGCTTATAGTCCGAAAAATACGGTAACTTAAAACCATTAATAATTTGTCTTTGCACCAAATATTCCTAAAACATTGTTGTAGGTGGAGGTTTCTGCATCATATTTTGTAAAGTGACACCACACTTTGGACCATTTTGCTTTTGACATGTTAACTATAATATATAATATTTAACTGTTAACTGCAGCGGCACCTGTTTAGCCCCTATCCATGACCTCGGTTCTACTCGATTCACTTTGGATCAGGTCGGTTCTGCTCAGTGTCCATGTGTCTCCATGTAGTGTGTCCCTCACTCTGCGGGTGTGATAATGTGCGGATCGTCCGAAGCGGCTTCAACTGTTGTGTTAAAAATAATAATAAAAATAAAATAAAAAAAGCCATTGTGGTCTTATGGTGCGTTCACACCAAACGCGATTTCAGCGTCAGGAGCAGCAGGTTTACATGCAAAGTCTATGGTGGAGGCGCTTCAAGCAACGTCGGGAAGTTCTGCGGCGCCTCAAGCGCGATTAGAGCAGCGCGATTTGGACGATTTGGACGATCTGAGCGTTCGCTGAAGTTGGGAAATCTGAACTTTTGCAGCTCGACGCGCCGCGTCAACCAATCAGAGAGACTCCAC
>NW_013952649.1:2926-5255 GCF_001266775.1 Austrofundulus limnaeus | reverse complement strand
TGTCCTGCGTCTGACCTCAAAGTGCACGAGCTTCAAACTTCAGCGTTGGCTGCGATTTTGACGCTGAAATCGCGTTCGGTGTGAACGCACCATTACTGTTCAGACTTCACTTTATTAATTAATTAATTTATTTATTTATTTATTTATTTATTTATTGTTTATTTATTTATTTATTGTTTATTTTCATGGTGCTTTTAAGTGTTTGTGTAACCGTGGGCGGCCAGTTTGTTCGAAACCTCCCGGTTATCTGCTTAGCTTCATCTCCTTCACCTCTCTCCATGAAGTGTTGACAAGTTCTGCTTTTCTGATCACCAAAAAGGCAGTTTTATCTCTGCTTTAACCATGCCATCGTATCGCGCCACACGCTCGTATTCTTGAAGAAAAGCAGCTGTCTGTCCAGGAGTAAATTTGCTGTCAGTCAATCCAAGAGTTATTCCACGAGCAGAATTCTGCTGACATCAAACTCATAAGTGTGCTGTACTCGCTTCTACCCGAACCACCGGAGAGGAGGTTCTGAGACAGCGTGGCTTGGAGAGACGCATTGGGACGAGACTGAGCCGAGTCAAACCACATACGAGTGTCTGTGTTGGATTGTGTACCGAGGCTGTCACTGTCAACAGTGAACACCAGAGGGCGCAAATTAACAGCTTTGTTTGAGGCACCGAAATAAGGCACCGAAGTTAGAGTTGTGTTTCGATCTGTGTACTACCATTGATGTTCGCCCCGGTGCCATACTGGAACTGAGTTTTGATACTCATTCCTAATTTTGAATGGTCTTTTGTTTATGGTTTTCATGATTCCATACTTTTTCCCTCAGAACTGAGTGATTCCATATTTTTTCCTCTGGGCTTGGTCAATAAAAGTAACATTCACTGACTTCCACAATGTTTTCTCTTCATTTCTTTGAGTGTTCCTGAAAGCCAACAAGTTGCACTTTGGAATGACCATATTATTGTATCATGTATTTGATCTGAGTTGTTTTATAGAATGAAATGTCTGAATGAGTGCTCATCCAAGACTGGTGATTCCATACTTTTTGCCAGGGGTTGCAGACAGTAGTATGCAATATTTTAAGTAATATTTCTATTGTTCCCAGTTGAAGGAACCATCAGACACATCCTGAGGACACTGCATCATCTGTAACACACCCAGATTTATGTAAGTTCATCAAAGCAGCCACTGTTGATCCTACTGACATCCATTCTGACACAGTGAGGACTGAGTTTGTCCGCATTTTCCAAAAAGAGAGGGCCTTCTAAATCTTTGCACAAATTGTGAACAAGGTCTTTTGTTTAATTGTCTTTTGTTTTGTCATTTGATTAAATTATATTTACTTTATTCATTCCATTAATTTGTTGTGTGATGTACTGTATGTTTGTGTTTAAAGCAAATAAATCAAAGCTTACCATAGTAACTGACACTGTCAAATTTGTTTTGGGGGGTTCCAATTGGAGTGGGGTGGGGCGAGTAACTCGCCTCAGTGCACCAAAATCGCTAGAGCCGGCACTGCTTCAGAGAGTGCCGACGCCTCTGCATCCTGCACTCCGGCGAGGGTTGATGCCTCCACCGCTTCCTGCACTTCGGCGAGGGTCAACACCTTCACCTCCTGTGTGGAGGATCTTAGAGGGGAGGGGAAGTGGTCCCCAACTCAGATGCAGTCCCTGAACTCCAATCACCTGCTGCAGTGCCCGAGCTCCTATTGCCTGCTGCATTTCCTGAGCTCTCTGCCCTCCTGAGATCCACCTCCTCCACGGCTGGGCTCCGGGCCGCCCTCCTGACTCTATGCTTTGGAGAAAGCTGATGGCATGGCTCGGCAGAATTTGTCCACACTATTCGTCTGATTGGATTCGTCACATTGAGTTGTACCAGGGAACATGAAGGCAGATGGAAAATTTTTTATTGTCTGCTTGGCTCTTCTGTTCCCAAAACAACTGAATACAGAATTTATAAGGAAAAAAAGTTTACAAGAAGATTACAGAATTTGTTTCTCCCTTACATGGCCTTGAGAGCTGTGGACTAAATTCTTCCTGGATGTATATGTCCACTGAGGGTCTGCCCTTCACCTTTCCCCCCCTCACACCTGTCTGTGATCTGGTTCCTGGAGCAAGCTGAGGGCTGCACAGAATTAGCAGTTACCATCCATATTCTGGATAATGGCTGTGTGAATTTTGGGGACTCGATTATTCGGGCTCATTCTTCAGATATTCAAACAAGTGTATATACAACAATCATGGCTTCAGATATATGCCCCCTAAACTCGCTTACTCCTCTGGCTAATAAATGTGCTCTATACGGAGTTTTTTTTTTAATAAACACCATAGTGTGTCAC
>NW_013952649.1:0-1559 GCF_001266775.1 Austrofundulus limnaeus | reverse complement strand
AGAAGTACTCTTCATACTCCAAAATATTTTTTAAATTTTATTATTGTTTCTATTTTAGTCCAAAATAAATCTTGAATTTATAATATTATTTTGTTATTTACCAGTAGTTAACAAAGAGATGATTGATAGTCTTAGTTCAAAAGCAAAAACTGACATGGATGTTTAAAGATGTAGTTTCATTTTTGTTTATTATATAGATGTAGGACATTTTTGTTTATTATTTATTTTCATATATTACTATCCTGCATTATTTGTGTTTGTAATGACAGCAGGTATGGGTCATACAATTTTTCTTTATTTTGCTTAGTTTTGCACATCTTTGCGGTCACATTTACTAAAATGTTGATGTGTTTAGTGTTGTGTCACTTTCTATGTTTATGCCATTCTTTGTCTTATAAGCCAACATCGAGCCAAGTAACAATTTGCTTACATGGAGGTATACGTATATATAACAACTGGAATGCTCAGAAACCAGGTGACCATGTGATCGGCTGGAGAAGCTAACGGCTAACGCTAAATGGGCAAGAGTCTGGATTTCCCATTACTGTACATGTTGGCAACAGAGCAGAAAAAAAGGACTGACGATGTAGAAATCATTAAAGCTATTAATAATAATATTAACACAATTATTATTAATATTTTACAGTTTATATAATTTAGCTAATGTTTTAAATAATGTCAGAAAAGCTGTTTGTGTTATAGATTTATTAACAGAAGATAAACAGGAAATTGTCTCATTTTACAACAAGTCAGCAGATTTGATCTCATTTACCTCAATGTGATCTGAGCAGAACATAATGTAACAGTTTAAAATTAAAATAATCTTATAAAGTCGATGTAATCACTGTTAGTTATTGAACTGATTAGCAGATATTAGCTTGTAGAACATATACAGAGTTTAGCACTGTTGAATCATGCTACAATTTAACAAACTATTAAATATTACATCTGATTTGTCCTCTGATTAATATTTAGACCTACCACCCACCTCTAAAAATGTGTTCCCCTCACTTCTGAGATGATGGTTACACCCTTGAGTGAAGGCACCAGCAAAATATCTGGTTTTCTCCTGCTTTTGTTAAACTGTCTGTTGGAGCTCTTGTGCTGCACAGAGGCTGCCTGTCACTGTGAACATGAGTTGAGATCTCCTCCTCATTGGTCAGTCCACAWGAGGCGGGTCAGGTGACTGAGAGGGTTGCCTTACATCAAGCGTTGCTTTTGTGAAAATGGAGGACACTTCCCTGATCTAAATGTAGTGGGTCATGTTTACCAGATTATACTGATGTGTTTTGTTTTTATAGCATCATGTGAAGGAGTGTCATTGACAAGAGGACATAGTAGTGTATTTGTAGTTCTATGAACATTTGTACATCAAAATACACTTAGAATTTGAAGTATTGAGTGTATTTACTATATATTGCAATAATTTAGTCTGTATTTTGCCAGACTGGTAATCCTGAGGTCGTGATGACGGGACCCTTGAATATTGTTGCCCAGGGAACAGTGAAGTGTTAATCCGGCCCTGGTGTGTGTGTGTGTGGGGGGGGGGACGCTGGGAG
>NW_013952648.1:829588-839724 GCF_001266775.1 Austrofundulus limnaeus | reverse complement strand
ATGTATGGATCACTTGGGTTGTTACCGACAACTGGTGGAAATTTCACGTCATTAGCACCTCTAGTAATATATTTACTGAGAAAAATGTTAACGTGTTCAATACTTATTTTACCTGCTGTATTTGGAGAAACTGAGAGGTTTGGGTTGGATCGGGGAGATTCTGGATGAAGCGAACAACAACAGAGAGGGTCTGCCAACAGCTGTCAGTCTGACAGATGGAAGGAGGGATGAAGGGAGGGAGAGAGAGTCCGACAAGGAAACAACCGGAGGAGATAAAGCAGATAAGGAGGAGTAACTTTTCTTTTTTACCCTTCCTGTCTCCTTTAGTTCTTTCCCTCCTTTTCCAGCTCTTTCCTGTTGGCTTTTCTTCCTCCTCTACAATCACCTCATCTTTCCCTGCGCTSCGTCTCTTTCATATCTTTTTTCATCTAGTCTCATATCCTCTCCATACCTCCGGTTTGTTATCTCTGGTATCTCAGCATCACTGCCTTCCTGTCCTCCCCCARTTGGCTTTCTCTTATTACCATCTTCATGCACAAAGGGGAGGAATCGGGTTTTCCAGGAAGTCATAAAAGGTTGTCTGGTTACTGTAAAAATCAGTAAACTGTAAAAAGGAGAAAGTTTCAGATACGTCCCTAAATTTGACCTCAGGTTCACAAATTAATCTTCATTCAGCAGGTGAAGAAAGCTTTGAGGCCTCTTTTTATTTAGCATTCGCATTATTAAGATCCATTTCCCTCTGTATGTTTTTCAGCACTAATTTTGCAATTTTTGTGTTATTTCAACAATTTATGCATCCAAACGTAAAGTTAATTTATGTCACGGGTGCTATGACTTTTGATATTTCAGCAATTTATACTTTTTAAGCTATTTAGCTCTTTTGGCTGTTCTTGTCATGAATGTAGCTGCCATCAACATTCTTAAAACCTTTCAAAATGTTCTTAAATTTAGTTCTGATTCTGCTTTTGTTAACGTCTTTGTTCTCATTTTGGCTCTTATTGGCTGATTTTAGCTGTTTTATGCCTTTTTTAGCTATCATTCTAACTTCCTGCTATTCTTCTGCTAATTTCAACTTTTTTGTGCTCATTTTTGCTGCTTTCTTCTTTTTAGGCTTTTTAAGCTTTTTATGCTTCATTTAGCTATTTGCTAATTTTAGCTATTTTTGGGTATTTAGCTACTTTTGTCTAATTTGAGATGTTTTCAGTTAACTTCCTTTTTTGGCAATAATTTCAGCTTCTTACTGCTTAATTCAGCAAACATATGCTGGTTCTGCTTTTTGTGCTAGTTCAAGCTTTTTCAGCTAATTTTTTGTAGCAATTTTTAGCTCATTTCAGTCTTTTTTTAGCTATTTCATCACAAATTACAATACACTAATTTAAGCTGTTTTCTGTCTTTTAAACTTCTTTTAAGCCGATTTCAGCTAATTTCAGCTTTCATCTACCACCTTTTTATCAAAAATTGCAACAGTTTTGTACTTCTTTTTACTTTTTAAAGCTAATTTAAGTTGCTTTCTGCCTTTTAAGCTACTTTTCAGCTGATTTCAGTTCATTTTGGCTGTGTTGTACCAACTTCATATTTGTATGGTTCTGTTTCTTTATGCTAATTTCAGCTACTTCTTTAACTATAATAAGGTAGCTTTAGTTTTTGCAGCTATTTAGCAACAATCTTTCAGCATTAAGCATTCAAGCTGTATTTAAAGTTACAACTTAAATTTAGTTTATTTTTCAAACATGTATGGAAAACAAAACAAAAGTTATCCTTCCTCTTCTCGCTGCAGCGACCCCTGAAGAAAGGAGCAGCCGAAAGAAAAAGTACAAAAAACAGTTCCTTTCTATCCTCYCCTGACCCTCTCACCATCCCTCCATCACACAACTTCAARGCCTTTTCTAATAACTCTGCTCCCTTCTCTCTGTTGGACTTCCTCCTCTCACCCCACAGAGGTAACATCCRGGGGAATCAAGCACCTAACGGAAACCGGGCACCTGGTCACATACTGCAAATACCAAACAATTTATGGACGAGACACACAGAGAGAGAGCCAACCAAAGTGCTCATTTTGAAGGCTCAGAATAAAAGAAATGAAGGGATGAGTGGACTGGGATGAAAGGAAATGTAAAGTGGTAAAAACATGTGTGTAAAAATAACTACAAGTAGAGAAATGAATGGAGTAAAAAAGAAAAGGAAAAAATACTTACAGCAGGTAAAATAAGTATTGAAAACATTTCCATCTCAGCCAGAAGTGAAAAAATTCAAGCAGCTGATGAGCTGCTGACAGCGTCAGACCTCACGAGTYAAGGAGGCAAATTAGCCTTGAAGTCAGATTGTTTTGTCAGTGGTTACAAGAACATTTCGGCCAATTGTGTAATTGATGATTTTGAACAGAGTTTGTGACTTTTCATAACCTTTGCCTGCTGTGAAGCGGTTAGCAGCTGGATTTCTTCACAGGAAACTGGGAAATTATCTTTCAGAATATATATTGAAGGTTTCTGGGAGCAAACTGGACTTCAGAACCTCGACTGTTATGGGTTTTTTTAGACGTTGAAACATAAAAATACAAGAAGAGTCGTTCAGGAGATGTCGGTTTTTCATTCGATAATATAAAGTTTCATCTTGTTCAAGTGATTCCAGAAGTTTATCCAGTATCAGCATTGATTGGCTCTTTATTCCACTTTTTTCTGATCATAATGAAAAACCATTTAAATTCCAGGTTGTAAAGCAACAAAACAGAAAATCCTGCAGTTTGCTCCTCCCCAGTTGGCACTGATCCCAGTGATGTCGCTAACAAACGATGCTAATTTGCTCTTTTTGTTGTTTACGAACGTCGACAAGCAGGAAACTTAAAAATGAACATTACTGCACATTTTTAAGGATTCCCGTCCCGTTCTTTCCACACAGTGTTTTCAGACAAACTATGTAAAAACTCAAAACCTTTCAACTCTGAGTTTATCAGTAAGAAATGTTGAAAAGTGACACAATTATAGTGTTTGCAGAATTAAAAGGAAATGCTTTGACTCACACTTCACTGTGCTGTTTATGCCTTTTATTTCCTCTCTTCTTTTTTTTGTGCAAAACCCAGTTATTATCTTTTACTGTTTTCTGAACTTTATGAGGGGCCTTTTAGGCTTCAGCTCTTTGATCGGGGGTAAAGAAAAAAAAAGGGGGTGTCGGGGACTTTTTAGACAAAAAAAAAAACAAGGAGACAAGAAGTGCATTAATGGAGTTCTAAAAGTTGCAAAATCGACACATTAAAGKTGGACTGTGCAATAAAAAAACATGAAAGGTAAAAAAAACTGACTTTAAAATGATAAAAACAAATAAGAACGAACCTTCGATGCACATGCATGTTTTTGGCTGACTTTGGCTATTTTTATGCCTTTTTAGCTATCATATTAACTTCCTGCTATTCTTCTGCTAATTTCAACTTTTTCGAGCTCCTCTCTGCTGATTTCTTCTATTTTAAGCTTTTTATGCTTCATTTAGCTAATTGCTAACTTTAGCTATTGATTTGTGTATTTAGCTACTTTTTGTCTAACTTGAGATTTTTTCAGTTAACTTCCTTTTTTGGCAATAATTTCAGCTTCTTACTGTTTAATTCAGCAAACATTTGCTGGTTCTGCTTTTTGTGCTAGTTTCAGCTTTTTCAGCTACCCTTTTTTTTCAGCTAATTTCAGCTTATTTTTAGCTATTTCATCACCAATTGCAACGTTGTGTACTTTTAATACTAATTTAGGGTGTTTTCTGTCTTTTAAGCTACTTTTAAGCTGATTTTATCTAATTTCAGCCTTTTTTTTTACCAACTTCACCTTTGTACAATAAGCGCAGCTTCTT
Organism: Austrofundulus limnaeus; assembly: GCF_001266775.1. Classification (NCBI taxonomy): domain Eukaryota; kingdom Metazoa; phylum Chordata; class Actinopteri; order Cyprinodontiformes; family Rivulidae; genus Austrofundulus; species Austrofundulus limnaeus. The sequence goes on along the minus strand of NW_013952648.1, from coordinate 835,896 downwards.
ACTGCTTAATTCAGCAAACATTAGCAAACATTTTTTAGCCATTTTATCAAAAATTGCAACAGCTTTGTACTTCTTTTTGCATTTTTTACACTAACATAAGCTGTTTTCTGCCTTTTAAGCTACTTTTCAGCTGATTTCAGTTCATTTTAGCTGTGTTGTACCAACTTCACATTTGTATGGTTCTGTTTCTTTGTGCTAATTTCAGCTACTTCTTTAACTATAATAAGGTAGCTTTAGTTTTTGCAGCTATTTAGCAACAATCTTACAGCATTAGGCATTCAAGCTGTATTTAAAGTTTCAACTTAAATTTAGTTTAATTTTTCAAACATGTATGGAAAACAAAACAAAAGTTATCCTTCCTCTTCTCGCTGCAGCGACCCCTGAAGAAAGGAGCAGCCGAAAGAAAAAGTACAAAAAACAGTTCCTTTCTATCCTCGCCTGACCCTCTCACCATCCCTCCATCACACAACTTCAACGCCTCTTCTAATAACTCTGTAATCTTTTAACCTCAATCGACCGTTTAGTCAGAAATGATCACAAATGATGGAAGCGAGCCGACCGCATGCATTCGTCGGGAAAAAGCTGAGGCTAAACTGGTTTGTATTAAACTATCCTTTAAGATCGTAGATGAGAATTTTCATTAATAACTAATTATACGTGCTTTTTGAGCTTGTTGATTTTGCACAATTACAATGTTTTCATAGAGTTTACCCTGGCTGACCTGTGACCTACATAGCTAGGCTTCTCTGTTTGCGATACATTTCTAACTACGAGACGGTCCGTCCTCCAGATAGAAGATCGGAGGAGGTTTCAGAGAAACTCTGGGCGATATTCATCCGGCACCGCTGGAAGTTTCTTATATAAAACAGATTAGAAACAAATGTTTGCAGTCATGTGGCTATAATCAAGTCCGGGGCTCTGCGGCTGGCCTTTCAGCTGAGCTCTGCAAAGGGAWTAAAAAAAGAAAAAAAAAGAAAAAAGAAACCCAAACTCTCTCCTCTTGTTTCCAGGAACAGGCCACAAGGACTGAATGTCTCTGGGCGAGCTCAGAGGACGGCGCTGCTGAAAAGAAAAGAGGGAGGCGGGCTGAGGTGAAGGGACAGGAAGCGTTTCTTCTTCTTCTTCTTTCTCTTTTTTTAGCTGCTGGCAGGAACCGTCAGCGACCAGATCTGCTTTCAATTACCGGTGTGAGGATGATGTTAGCTTCTTCCTGTCCCTTATGTCTCGCACATGCAAACTCCAAAACATCCTGGAGTCTCACCGCTGTCTTCTCATCCCTCCTTCCCCTCTCGAGCCCACCCCCCCCAAAAAAAGACAAAGTGATTCATCTCCATGAAGGAGGGCAGCACGGCCGTGGCTTCAGAACCACTCTGCCTCATCCTGATCCCATCTTTTAATCCCCGAGACCCAAAAGGATCTAAAGAAAGATATAGAGCGCAGAGAAAAGGCAGGAGTGGCTCCTCTTAATGGACTTTTCTCGTGGTAATGCATAAAAAAAACATTTTTATTCCGAGCTGTGCTTCAAATGAGGCGGATGCTGCATTCTGCTTCTTTCCAAGACCACCGTGAAGTCGGACCCAACAGAAACACACGATGATGATGATAAAACACCGCTTTCATCACCGTCTATTTCAATAAGGTTAAGACCGTAAACTAGACAGCCGTGTTCCTCGACCGAGTCTGCAGATGTTTCAGAAGTTAATATTTAAACTAAATACAGTATATGCTACAAAAAGAAAAAGCTAAAATCACAAGCAAAACAAATATGAATAATAATTTTAAAGGCAAACATCTTTATACTGAAGAAAATTACCATAATACACATTATTTTTACCCATTTTGTCACATAACTGGCCTATTTCCTTTTGAACTTGGTTCAGTCAAAGTGAAACAGGAAGTGACATCAACTCTTTCTGGTCTTTGTTTATTAAAATAATATTTAAACTTTTACTCTTCCTCATCTCTCTTTGATAGCGACTAAAAATAATCTAAAGAAACATCAGATTCTTCTCTACAGTCTGTGTTCTCAGTGGTTGTAATAATGCTATATTTACATGCAGACATTCCCCTTTGACATCACTTCCTGTTTCTTCACATGCAAATATCTCAACAACTGTTCATCTCAGGGGCGTGAAATTTATTTTACAACATGTTACCAATGTTATCCTTCCAAAAAAGAATTCATATGTATTATAAAAATTTGATGTCACAGGCACTTTAATTGCAGGTCTGAATCGTCTTAATGCAAAATATTAATATAATAATTTATTTTCACTACCTCTAAACAGAGACACCCTACTGACGGGACCCCTACAGGCAGCCGAGTGGACGCCAAGAAAAAAAATKTGCTCTTTTAAAATATATAAACCATTCATACTTATTTTGATTTTTTCACTTAAAAGTTTTAACAAACTGTTTATAAGAATTCTGCTCAATAAAAATACACATTTTCTATGAATTTTATGAATCAAAGTGGATTACAGAACATTCCCAACATGGCAAAATGTTTCTGGCCCAATTCTGGTCCACACAAGATACTAATTGCCTTTTTTGCATGGCAAGGCCCGACCTGGGTTTGCATTAGCATGTTTGCATTAGCATTAGCTTTTAAGACCCAGTTCCAGACTGATTTCTGGAATCCAGAAGGGTTACATCACACAGATGAGATGAACTTTACTTTAACTGTTTGCAGCCTTTTTAAAGTTTGTTCACACGACTTCAGCTAAACAACTGTAGCAAGCTAGCAAACATTAGCTATCGTTAGCTTCCTGATCTGTGGTCTTGCACTCTCATCTTCAGCATATCACAAACAAGGTTAACTTTATTTTAATCGTTTGCAGCATTTGTAATGTTTGTTCACACGAGTTGAACTAAACAACTGTAGCAAGCTACCAAACAACAATCTAACATTAGCTAGCATTGGCAAGCATTAGATTACCATTCGGTCGTCTTGCCCTCTCGTCTTCAGCGTCACAGATGAGATTAACTTTACTTTAATCATTTGCAGCCTTTTTAAAGCGTTTGTTCCTACGAGTTCAGCTAAACAACTGTAGCAAGCTACTATCAAGCTAACGTTAGCTACTATTAGCTTACCATTCTCTCATCTCGTCTTCACCGTATCACAAACAAGGTTAACTTTATTTTAATCGTTTGCAGCATTTGTAATGTTTGTTCACACGAGTTGAACTAAACAACAACTATAGCAAGCTACAACAAGCTAACGTTAGCTACCATTAGCTTATCGCTCTGTCATCTTGCATCTTCAGCGTTACACAGCTGGACGCACTGGTATAACCTTTGACGTTGTCCATTATTGTGTTGCAAATAAAACAAAGTGAGATTTGCACATTTATACCATGTCGAGACGGCAACCTGCTCAAAACAAACACAACCGGGGCTGGGTCAGACCGGGCCGAGCCACGTCTAACACTCGTCCCAGATACCGCAAAGAATGGCGGCTCTTTAATGGCCTGAGGAGTGTGCCGTTGAATTATATTCACCGGATTAAACACGTCACTCAAAATCGTGGCAGGCTTTGAGAAACATCGTATCGTCATCCAAACCAATCCATAAATCATCGTATCCTGATAAAGCTCCTGATTTACACCCTATTAGGTAATTAAGTTGATGTAAAGAGAAGTATTTTGTCTCGATGGTGTTTTCACGTTTACAGAAACACTTCTGAAAGCCTTCAGTGTATCGTGGCTTTGTGTGTACCTGTCGATAACGACACATTAGGTTTCTCTGTACCTTCGGGACATCAATGGCAACCTCTCTCATGGCGCTGGGCTTCACCACAGTCAGGGCCCACTGCAGGTCCTGCAGAGTGACGGTCACGGTCCCCGCCAGCTGCTGATCCGATGCTTGGAGGGACGCTCCCAGCGCTCGCCTCAGCGCATGCAGACCTGAGCAGAAAAGTTTACATCTATTCAAGATGGAGGAAACAAACAAAACAACAAACGGTGTGGCCTCTAAAAAATGTAAAACTTATAAGAAAGGAATACCTACGGGATAAATCTTGTGKCAACAGGAATTGAATCTGAATGTTCATAATTTGAAATTGAATGCATTGGTTTGAAAATGAATTGCACCAAATTGAAACTGAATTTAATGATTTGAATGTGAATTAATTTGCTTTGAAACAGTATTTTGGTTTGTTAATAATTCAGTTTGACTACTTTCACTTTCAGTTCCATAATTCAGATTTTTGTGTCACATCCTGGTCCTTCAGAAAGCCAGGCAGAGTAATCAAACACAGATAAACAGATTTATGTTTCACTTTGGTGAAGTTTCCCTTCTGTATGTAACAGAGTTGATGCAATCCACTGTAAAAGTGACAAAAACAAAGTTATTTTATTGCAGTGATTAATTTGACCTATATGTAGAAAATGTTACATTCACATCCCATCATGGATCACATGTTGATCAGATGCTGCTGCTGACTGATCAATATGTGATGTAAATGTAACATTTTCTACATATAGGTCAAATTAATCACTGTAATAAAATAACTTTGTTTTTGTCACTTTTACAGTGGATTGCATCAACTCTGTTACATACAGAAGAGAAACTTCACCAAAGTGAAACATAAATCTGTGGATCTGTGTTTGATTACTCTGCCTGGCTTTCTCAAGGACCAGGATGTGACACAAAAATATGAGTTAAGGAACTGAAAGTGAAAGTAGACAAACTGAATTTTTAATAAACCAAAATACAGTTTCAAAGCAAATTAATTCACCTTTAAATTCAGTTTCAAACCATTGTATTCAATTACAAATTATGCACATTCAGATTCAATCGGAYCAATTCAAATTCACTTCCTTCTGGCACAAGATTTACCCCATAAATACGGCACTAGTTTTAACAATAGTTATTGGTGTAATAATCGGCAGGTCTGTGCCAGATTTAAAGCAGCTGTGGTTTGGTTTGGGGAGACGATTGATGGAGCTTCCGTCTCATTGAGGACTTTTTTTTTTTTTCCCCACAATCAGTGAGGAAGTCTTGTGGCGTTCGGTTTCAGCAGCCACAGTTGTCATCTGTGTCACAGAGAGGCTGATTAAGGAGCTTGTTTTTAAAAACAGTCTCTTAAAGAAAAAAAGTTCTGGTTTTACTCGAGCTGCACGTAGAAGGGGCAGGTTGTTGCTCAGAAAATATAAGAGTTAAAACCGTTCTCGGTGCACARGCGTGACATGAATGCACGAGCTCTTGGCTTTGCAGCGGGCTTGGGTTGGGGGGTCTTTGTGGGGGACGAAGAGGCCAGGGCTGCAGGGGAACGGCCGTGGTTCAGGGCCAGGGGCCAGAGAGCAGACGAGAGGGGATTTACGATCAGACAAGACTGCATCCTGTTTATATTTTCCAGGGCCTGTCTGACGACGCGAAGGAGCGACAGACAGAGAGAGAGAGAGAGAGAGAGAGAGAGAGGGGAAGAAAAGAGAAGGAGGAGAAACACAATTAACGCCGGCAGATTTGTCGTCTGTGAGCACGCCAAGCCGGGATCAACGTGTTCCTGGCTTTCTCGCTCATCCTGCGCCCATCGTTTATTCTCTCTCTCAAACCCCAGAGGTCTCGACGTCCATCCTACCACCTGGACCCAGCTTTCAGCTCGGGTCTCATCTGTGGCCCACGCACAAAAATAAATAAAATAAAACCATCTGGTTCGAGTGGAGAGGAACAGGATGTGGAAGGTAACCGGGGCGAGGAGGGAGCTGAGGAGCTCCACCATGTGCTCTAACCCCAAAACCCTGGGCTGCCTGCTCTGTAAAGCTGCTGGGCCTCAGCCTGCTTAACGTCTCACAGCATAATGGAGGAGGGAAAACAAACCGCCGGGTTTTTATCTCGTTTGGAAAGTTAAAAGACTCCGCTCTGCAGCAGAAGATCCCCCGAAGGATATTTTTGTTTCCACTGAGAGACAAAAAACGACAGCCCAAACATAAATTATGTTATTGTTTTCATTTGTCATCGGAGTGATGGATGAAAAAAGGGGGAAATCCACGTTTGCCTTTAATAATTAGTTCAAAACAAAAATCAAAGCCTTGAGAAACTCAAAGGCGTTCCGCAAGATTTAAATTTAGAGCTACAGAAGAAGCATTTTAGAACCACAATTCAAACTCAAGGTCCCTGGGCTAAACGTGGCCGACGGGGGGCTTCCGTTCGGCCCGTTGATAAGTCTCCGCCCCCTCTGCCCCCTTTTCTTTTTGTTTAATTTAACATAAAACCAGATATTAAATAAATTGTAAACTTTAAATTTATGATTTATTGCAACAAAATGAACAAAACGTAAAAAGGTAATAATTAGCCCTGTATTTATG
>NW_013952648.1:827417-828588 GCF_001266775.1 Austrofundulus limnaeus | reverse complement strand
CTATATAGGTATTAGGGTGCAACGATACAGGAAATTCACGGTTCGGTTTGGTTCGATACTTTAGTCTCACGGTTCGATATTTTTTCAATACAAAAAAGAGAAATTTCCACGCCCCTTTTACCTTGTAATTTATTTACGTTAATTATGAACATTTGTTTAACCTTAAAAGTACAGTTTTTTAACAAGTATGGTAGCAAAAAGGTAGCTAAAAGCTAAAGGTAACAAAAAGCTAAAATATAAAAGTATCAAAAAGTTTGTTAGGCACTAAAACTAATAAATGGCTAGCTAATAAAACATAATAGCAAACATGTAGCTAAAAGTAGTAAAAAGCCAACTTAAAAGATAAAGCAAAAAGGCTAATCAAAGTGTCAAAGAAAAGCAAAAGATAATTCCTGAAGTAGATTTTAAAGAGACGTTTTTCATGGAATAGAAGTGATCTCAAAGTGTTTACATGGTAAAATAATATTTGTACAAAGTTTTAAACATGAAAAGTTTAMTAAAATAACAAAAAACAAATATAAAAGCACCCGCGCCCTGAATGACACAAATACTGATGGTTGAAATCAACAAAAGTGCTCTGGGTTTTAACATTAGATTTGAAATATGAGGAGGCAGTTTGAGACACCTGTTTTTTTTCAAAGCCTGTGTATTTGTGACACCTTCGACTCACCTGCTTCTTTACAAACAGCTGCGAGGTCGGCTCCCACGTACCCGTGAGCCACGTCTGCCAGCTGCGTCAGCTCCTCCTTGGTGGCGCTGCACGGTACGAAGGTCAGCTGCTTCTGCAGAATATCTGCCCGCTCCGCAGCGCCGGGAACCCCCACCTGCCCGCAGGAAGCCAGAGGGACACAACAGCACAGATGACCAACGTTTGTCCACATCAGCACCAGAACGAGCCGCGCTGACCGGTGGGACGCACCTCCAGCTCCTTGTCGAAGCGTCCCGGTCTGCGCAGGGCAGGGTCCAGGGCCTGGGGTCTGTTTGTAGCCCCCAGGACTAAGAGCTGGCCTGAGTGGCCCTCCTGGAAACACAAAACAATCTGTTAAGTGAAATAATAAAAGTGAAAATGTCAACTTTTCTTTAAAATACTTCAAGTAAAACTGTTCCTGATTCAGATTATTGAAGTAAAAACATAATACCATAAATCAGATTTTATTTAACAGAGGACCGT
>NW_013952648.1:821318-827317 GCF_001266775.1 Austrofundulus limnaeus | reverse complement strand
AACAAAAAGCTTAAAGCCAATAGAAATAAAATATACATAAAAAGATAAAAGTAAAAGTATCTAGCTAAAAAGTAAAAGGAGTAATTAAAATCTCTAAAAGCTTAAGAAGCAAAAAGTTACTAGAAAATGAAATTGGCAAAAGGCTAGCAAAACACTAGCTAAAAAGGTAAAAGAAGCTAAATTCTTGTGAAATGCTAAAAAAAACTAAACGCTAACTTTCAGCAAAATGTTGCAAAACACAAGCCAAACATTGCAAAGTGTTAGCTAACAGGTGAGCTAAAAGCAAAACTGATTGCTAGAAAGCTAAAATCACCGAACAGCTAGTTAAATCCTAAATGTAGCGTAAGGCTAGTTAATAGCTTAAGGAGAAAATGAGCAACTAAAAGCCAAAAGCTAATGGATAAAAGTAAGAAAAACACTAGCTCAATGGGAAGAAGCAAACCTCTYACTGCTTCAAAAATTTAATGCTAACTAAAGCAAAATGCTAGCCAAAAGCAGCTAAATGCTAAATGTAGCAAACATGCTAAAGTTTCAAGACAAAATAATGTACAGTATGTAAATGTAAATGAACATGATGACAATAATGCTTAGCTACCATCATATCAAATTTTAGCCCAATATCTAGAAAAACGACTGTGTGAAGCCCATGTACGTGTTTGCTRATGCTAATTAGCTGTGGCAGGAACAGAACTGACTCTGAAGGTTAACTCGGTTGTTTCAACCCGGTTCTAACGCTCAGTTCAGCTGTGGTGGTCTGCCTGTTTTCCTCCCAGCGTCTTCAACTCAAACCAGAACAAATGACCGTGCAGACAGGCTCGGTGAGGAGCAGGAAGTGCTTCTCCACGTTCCACAAACCATTTGTTRGCAGTGAACTCAGATCCTCCAGTCTGGAAACCAGACAGAAACYGAGAACCTGGGGAGTTGGTGTGTTTACACAAACATCATCAATCCTCCAGCAGGCCGAGAGTTTTCTTTTGTCTTTTTCCTTCCTGCTCGGGGACGTGCAGTTCTGCTTAAATAAAGTTATGTTCAAACGGCAGCTTGTTGCAACCTCAGATGATTTATTTCCCACAATTCCTTTAAGGGAATCATCGTTTTTCTCATCAGGGCTCGGAGTTCTGAACGACGCTCCGGAGATCCAACCCGCAGTGTGTGAAGTTCATCCAGCGCGCAGAGATGGTTTCTGCAGGACAATCGGTGTTTTTAACGAGGAATCCTGATGCAGCCGTGTGCCAGGCGTCGGCTGGACGAGCAGCTGCTGGTCAGAGCGACGCTGCTGTCCTGCCTGCACTCATTCTGATAAGGATTCATTACTTTGGTATGAACAGATCAAATCTGACAAAACCCATCACTGTGTTAGGTTAAAGTTATCATAATAAGATTTAAATATTAAGGATGAGAATCCTGCAAGTCYGCATGCCAACAAGTGTTAAGACAGCTGGGAGGCGGCCATTTTGAGGGTCTAAACAATTAACAAACATCTGCTGCCGTATCTTATTGATATTTTCATCAACKTCTTCCAGATGTTAAAGCCAGGTTTGAACACCTATCACTATTCAAGTAAAAAACCAGGTTGGATGTTTTTATTTTTAAATACAAAGAAATCTATAAATACATTTGGCAGGTAACTGGAGTATAACAGAAACTTTGAGCTARTCTTTTTTTCTTAACCTTTTTAAGTTATTTTTTTGCTACTTTCAGCTGTTGTAGCTTTTAGCTAGCCTTTTCATTCGTTTCTAGCAAGCTTTTTTTATAACTTTTATTTTTTAGCTAGGTTTTGCTACCTAAGTGACCAACTGGTTTTAGAATGATAAATTCAATAAACGAGCTGACCCACCTAGCATAAAAAGCTATTAACAGTGTAGACGGTACTAGTTTATGAACATTTGTTTAAATTTAGGGCATCTTCATGTCAGCCAGGGGTGGGCACAGCTAACCAAAAAGTTCACGTTGCTAACACTAATCTAATAAAACGGATACAAAAAATTAGTGGAAGCTAACGCTAACCGCTAAGACAACTGGTGGGACTGGCACACACCTGGTATTAGTTTTCTATTGGCTTCTTTTGAAGGTGGGCGGGATCATCTGTAGCAAATCGGCCAATATAAACCAGAGGTATAGCTCCGTCTAACTTGTGACACTTCCAGTTTAACCCTTTCAGATTAAAAGCACTTTTAGATCAAGTTTGTACTTTTATAAATAATGTTTCAAGTTAGTCAAACAGTAAATATTTTCTCTACCAAATTTATAAGTAGACAATTCTTGTATTTATTTTTTGTTAAATATTTTAATGTTTGACGCTCTTAGTTTGAAGTTTAGCTGCTAAAGTTGCTACATGCTAACACACATGGTGCCTGACACGTCCGGCACTGCTTGTAAGAGGGGATAGTTTTTATTTAATTTGGGATACATGGTATAAAATTAGCAAAAATGATTCTAAAAGCTAAAGGTAACAAAAAGCTAGGTAAAAAAAATTAAAGACTCATAAAGCTGGATAGACACTAAAATGCTCAAAATGCTAGATAAAAGCTAAAATAAGCCAAATGTACCTAAAAGTAGCAAGCAGCTAACTAAATCTTAAAGGTAGCAGTAAGCTAGCTTAAAGCCAAAGTGGGTTTTAGCTGTTTCTAAAAGCTGAAGGCAACAAACAGCTAGCTAGACAAGAAAACTATCAAAAGCTAAAAATAAGAAAAAGCTATCTAAAAACCATCAGAAGCAAAACCCAAGCAGAAAGCTAATAAAATCAAAAAACTACATAAAAGAGAAAACAGCTAACTAAATCTTAAATGTAGCAGTAAGCTAGCTTAAAGCTAAAGTAACAATAAGCTAGCTAAAACAAAGTAGTAATACAGTTTCTAAAACCTGAAGGTAACAAAAAGCTAGTTGGACACTAAAATGACCAAAAACCCAGCTAAAACCTAGCTCAAAAGTCTAGCTAGACATTAAAACTATCAAAAGGCTAGCTAAAATCTTAAAAGTAACAAAAACCTATCCAAAAACCATCAGAAGCAAAACTCTAGCATAAAGATAATAGAAGCCAAAAAACTAGCTAAAAGTAGCAAACAGCTAACTAAACCCTAAATGTAACAGTAAGCTAGCTAAAAGCTAAAGTAGCAAAAAGCTAGCTCAAAGCTAAAGTTACTGTTCATTTAATTTGGGATAAACTACATGAAATTAGACACTTAGTGAAGGTTTTAGTGGACTTAAAATCAGCAAAACCTAACATAGTGGAAGCTAATCGGCCCGCTAAAGTTAGCAAAAAATCTAAACAGCTAAATAAGAAATTAGGTCAGCTGTTAGCATCACTGAGACCGGCCGTTAGCCTTTTCAACAGTTTCTAAAGCAGAGTAAATGTCACATATTTTAGGTATTTTCTACTGCTGCAGCTCTCTTTGTTTACAACATTTAGGTCCCTCAAAATGGCAGAACCAGGCAAGCGACCTTGAAGGATCGTGTTACCGGCGGCGTCTTCTATAAAATCCTGACGCACGGCTGAGTGAACGCGACATGTCGGAGGGTGACGTGTGGCCGACACACTTACTGAACCGATGCCGTCCATCAGCGTCAGCAGGGACGCCACGACTCGTTTCTCCACCTCGTTCTGAGCGCCGTCTCGCTTCGGGCACAGAGCGTCGAGCTCGTCGATGAAGATGATCGCGGGCCGCCTGTCAGGTTCACAACGAGATGACAGAAGAGCGTCAGATCTCCGCTGTCAGATATAAATGTGGATAAAATCTGACAGCGGATTCATTAAGAACATTAAAATGACACCAAACTGTTGATTGTCTCAAGTAGGAAGRAAGTTCTGGACGTTTGTTCAGGTTGAACAGCTGAACCAACAGGACCTGGAGAACATTTTACTTTMTTTTTGCTCAAAACTTCCTGAACATTCAAGATTTCGTCATCAAATTTTAGGAAAAGAGCCACGTTCTGTGTTTTGTAGGAAAGGTCTTGTATCCTAAAAACAATTACTTTATAAAAAACAATGTAAACGTAGCAGAAAAGCAATAAAATAATATGTCACCAAACTGCAACAGAAAGTCAGAAAATAAACAACCTCTGAGACGCCTCGGTGAATATCTGCCTGAGTCGTCCTTCTGTTTCACCATAAAACCTGCAAAAAAAAACAACACAGAAATAATCTAGTAAATAAAAACCCAATAAATAAACAATCCTATAAATAAATAATCCCATAAATAAACAATCCCATAAATAAACAAACCTATTCATAAACAATCCTATAAATAAATAATCCCATAAATAAACAAACCTATAAATAAATAATCTAATAAATAAATAATCCAATAAATAAATAATTTCCAATAAACATCCCTATGAATAAACAATCCTATAAATAAATAATCTAACAAATAATCCAATAAATAAACAATCCAAAATTCAATCCTATAAACAAATAATCCAATAAGTAAACAACCCTATAAATAAATAATCCATCAAACAAATAATCCAATAAATAAATAACCCTATAAATAAATAATCTTATAATTAATCTAATAAACAACCCTATAAATAAATAATCCAACAAACAAATAATCCAATAAATAAATAATCTAATAAATAAATAATCCAATAAATAAATAATCTAATAAATAAATAAATAACCCCATAACTATATAATCCAATAATCTGTAACTCCACGGGTCACTACTCAGTGTTTGAGTCGTACTTGCTCACGATCTCAGGGCCGTTGATCACCACCATGTGAGCTCCGACCTCGTTGGCTATAAATAAACAATCCTGTAAATAAATAACCCCATAAATAAATAATCTTATAATTAATCTAATAAACAACCCTATAAATAAATAATCCAACAAACAAATAATCCAATAAATAAACCCTATAAATAAATAATCCAATAAATAAATAATCTAATAAATAAATAAATAACCCCATAACTATATAATCCAATAATCTGTAACTCCACGGKTCACTACAGTCAGTGTTTGAGTCGTACTTGCTCACGATCTCAGGGCCGTTGATCACCACCATGTGAGCTCCGACCTCGTTGGCTATGGCTCGTGCGATCATGGTCTTTCCTGTTCCTGGGGGTCCGTACAGCAGGACCCCTCTGGGAGGCGGGATTCCTGTTTGAAAACCAACGTGTAAAGATTTGCACGCGTTGAGGTGAAACGGTGAAACGCTACAGATTAAACGGTTAAACGCTGGAGGCCGGCGCACCGTAGYTGGAGAAGAGCTCGGGACGCGTCAGAGGAAGCTCGATGGTCTCTCTGATGACGTCCAGCTGGCTGCTGAGACCACCGATCATGCCGTACGTGACCTTTGACCTCTGGACTTCGTCCTGCGAGTCCGTCGGCGCTCGTCTGCTTGTGAACGTGACTTTGGTGGAGCAGGAGAGGGAGTAGAAGGTGTCGGTGCCGGTGAAACCAGCAGGGGGCGCCGTGAGCTCCGCCTGCTCTGAGCTCGGATGCGAGGCGGCGGGCGAGGCGAGGCGGGGGGGAGGGGCCGGTCGGCGCGGGGTGCTGGAGGCGGGACCCGACTCGTCCTCCACAGTGAGCCCGCTGAGCTGCTGGGACAAGTCAGCCGACACCAGGTCCAACACGGACGAGTCCTCCGCTCCCAGGAGGACAGGAGGTCTCTGCAGGACCACTCCCTCCTCCCCCTTTATGGTCTCGACACGGAGACCGCAAGAACGTCCGAAATAACTCAAAGTTAGGATATTTCCAGGCAAGATGATGTTTCCAACTGGTACAGAAAATAAACAAATAACGTGATATTTATATCAACATATTTAAATCATTTTAAAGTGTTTTTCTTGTTGCTGTGTGAACTCACCTAAAGTTCTCAGAAAGAAGTTTTTAAAATCATCCGTTTCTAGTTTTTCATCTTTTAACCTGAATAAAAGGAAAAAAGTTAACAGATTAAATTTTTCTTAAAACAAAAAGAAGTGCAAAGGTTCTCTCCTATAAATTTGATTTGATTTAATACACAAAAAGTTAAACAAAAAGAACACAACAAC
>NW_013952648.1:818094-821308 GCF_001266775.1 Austrofundulus limnaeus | reverse complement strand
AAATAAATGTGTTACTAAAAGAGCATGTTTTATGGACAAAACAGTAAATATAACATCTGTGTATTTTTAGGTGTAGTTACTATGTTACAGTTTTTAGTGTTTTAGAGGCTGAAACTCACTGATTAGAAACGAGGACCTCCTCCACCTGGATCACGGGTCCAGTTATGGGGTGCAGAGCCACAGAGTCCCCTGGTTTCACTCTCAGGTTGTTCTGAGCACTTTTCTGGAGKCCGACCCGTCCACCTGGGAAGGAGGCAACGGGCCAAGCCAAACACACCTGCAGGTGAGAGGAAACATCAGGAGCTGGCAGGAAACCTCCAGGCAGGTTCAGAGAGGAGGAGGAGCCACGAGTACCTCCTGGTGTCCCGAGGGACTCGTCAGCAGGACCGGTCTCGCGATGGAAACACCAGCAGACTTCATGGMGTTGAGGCTCATTTGGGCCAAAGATGATCGGCAACTTCTGGGTGTTCTGTCGTCGGCTGGGAGGCAAAAAGTCAGACACTAATTTACTAAAAACATCTGGATTCTGTCGTCTTTCAACACTTCTGCCTATTTTTGCTACATTTCATTCCTTATTTTGATACTTTTAACTGTCCTCCTTAAACTTTAGCTTTTAGCTTGTTGTATTTTGTTACTGTAATCAGCTTTTGCTACTTTTAGCTTAAACTGCCCTTTTGCTACCTTATAGCTAGCCTTATGATACATCTGGTTTCAGCTATTGTTTTGTTTCTTTGGCTATTGTTTTGCTACTTGTACATTTTAGGTAACGTTTTCATACGTTCAACTCTAACTAGCCTTATGCTACTTTTAGCTAGCCTTATGCTACTTTTAGCTAGCCTTATGCTACTTTTGGCTAGTCTGTTACTAGCTTTAGGCTATTGTTTTACTACTTGTCTCTTTAGTTGGCTTTTGTACAACATTTAGCTTTAGGTATACAGTTTTGACTTAGCTTTTAGCTAGCCCTGTACTGCTTTTAGCTACGCTGTCGCTACATTTAGCTTTTGTTACTACTTAAGCAATTGTTTTTCTACTTGTGGTTTTAGTTGGATTTTGTACAACATTAGCTTTAATTAGTCATTTTTTAATTTTTAGCTTGTCTTACAATATTTTAGCTAGTATGTTGTTACTTTTGGCTATTCTTTTATTGAAACTTTTGTTTTAGCTAGCCTTGCACTACAGTATTTGGCCATTAGTTGACTTTTGTACAACATTTAACTTTTAGTAGCTTTTATTTAACTTTTAACTAGCCTCACAATACTTTTATCCAATCTGTTATTTTGGCTATTCTTTTGCTACTTGTGGACAAAGTTTAAAGTGCGGCTTTTAGTACATTTAGCTTTAAGTAGCCATTTTTATTTTTAGCTTTTAGCTAGTCTTAGAAATTATGTTGTCACTTTTGGCAAMTCTTTTGTTATTTTTTAGCTATTGTTTTGCAACCATTAGTTATTTTGTACAACGTTTAGCTTTAAGTAGGTTTTTCTTTTACTTTTAGCTAGCCTTGAGCTACATTTACCTAATCTGTTGCTATTTTTAGCTAATGGTTTGGCTACTTTTGACTATTATTTTACAATTTTTAGCTTTTAGCTAGCCTTCTGCAACTTTAGCTTTAAACTAGCATTTTTCTTCTTTTAACTTTTAGCTAGTGTGCTGCTTCTTTAAGCTAACAACCATGTTTCAGCTTCTTCACGCTGCATTATAAGTTTCTGTAACTTGATCTGATTGTTTAATAATCAACTTAAGTAGCATCCATCAGGTTTWCTACATGCTTCACCTGCTTGATTGACACCTGGTGAACCCACCGGTACATGATAAAGTCATGTYGGCGCATGTCTCTGACCTTTTTCTATGAAATCGAAGACAGTGAATGAGTTGCAGCTGCTGGGACTCCTGCAGCTCCCTCCGTCGCGGCCGGATGGTGTTTGTAGGTTTGAGGAATCATTCAGAGCCTCCTTCGCCAGGAGGGAACTCTCTCCTTCACTCGTTCTTTTAGATTTGCTTTTATTTTTCTTTGAAGACATTTTAACACAGAATATTTTCCACGTGAGCGTGGAAACATGAGTAAACACAGGTGCGCATCGATRACTTCCTGGTTAAAGTTTAGCCCCGCCTCCAATTACCGTAAGTCCACGTATAAGTGCTCCACCGTCAGACAAGTAATTTCTGTTTTTTTTTTTTTTCATATTATTGATTGCTTTTTAAACAACCAAATAAACAAATAAATAAGCAGTAAGGAATTTTCGTTAAATTAAAAAACACATGTAAGCCATGTGACTCTTTGAGGAGAGCTGTGCCAAATTCCATATCAATATTTAGCTAGTAATTACAGATAACCTTCTGAAGACATTTAAAAACAGTAAAAATAATTATTAAAGCATTTACAGACATGGTTAGGGTGCGATCTCGCATTCGGGGTATGTTTAATATCAATCAGACCTTTTTTATTTTTGTAAATGGTGTTTTGTGGTTATTTTCTTTGAACTAGTTAAAACTTTTAAGTCGAATTTTTAATAATAACTTGATTTATTTTTGCATAATTTAAAAATGATTTTAAATTATCGTCTCATCAGTCTTTAACTGTTAAGATATTGTTGGCTGTGCCTGTGTAATAAACAGACATTACCGTTGTACGCATAGCTTTTCATTGAGCTTRTACACCAATCATTACGGTATTTACGCAACTTCCAGGGAGGACTTTACGTAACAGCTGAACACAGCCGCACACCAGCCGGTGGTAAACAGAAGATAAATGTCTTTTAAATAGTTATTTTTTTTTAGTTTTAATGCAACATGACGGGCTGCGTCTTCGTTTCAAGACTTTCACTGCTGTTGAGCGAACGGTTGTGTCGTAAAGTGTCGTGCGCGCAGACGGCAGCTCGTACATCGGCTCGTACGTTCTCACGCGCTGTCACCGGTTCCCAGCTTCATGGTAGCGGTTTGACCGGGAAAGTGGACCGGTTCGGTGGRGTGACGGTGGACCTGGGTCAGGTGGGACTGCCGGAGGACATCAGCGAGGATGACTTCAGCAGGTTRCTGCAAGGTTGGCTCTAAAATCAGCTGCACGCGCACGAATTAGAAGTTATTTACTCCCGTTTCAAAATGTCAGGTATGGAAGGCCGTTGTTGCCATTATTATGGACAGATGCACTTCAGTAAAAGGTATAAAACTGTGGAATAATCTGGAAAATGACTATAAAATTATTTAATCAGTTCATTCC
>NW_013952648.1:815670-817094 GCF_001266775.1 Austrofundulus limnaeus | reverse complement strand
GAGATGAATAAATGAATATAATACATTATCAAAAATACAGTGTGTCAAAACTGTGGAATACCAAGTCATAATTACAAGATGTATATATATTTAATCACAATTTTCAAATTTTCCATAAATATGAAGGGGTCACGGTAGCTTGGCGGTCGGTCCTAYGGTCTTATCTCGAGGCTGCAGGCCCGAGCCCAGGTCTCAACAGGAAGTGCATCTTCATAAATGTCCGATGTTTGAACTTCCACAGCTTCTTTAGCTCGGTGGAAGTCGGAGGGGACGTCGGCGGTGTGGCTGCGAGTTCCCATCGCCCTGAGTCGATRCTCCGCCGCCGCCTCGGCTCACGGCTTCACCTTCCATCACGCCAAAAACGACCACGCCGTGCTGGCCCTGTGGCTGGGAGGAGGCCAGAGCAGACTGCCGGGGTTCGCTACTCATCAGGTTGGAGTGGCAGGTGAAGATAAACACACTGACGTTTCCCTCTGAGGCTGTGGCTTTTGAACTTTTATGCTTCCGGCCTTCAAAATAAAAGCTTTAGAAACTCGTGACCACAGATATTACTGGTATGCAAACTTTACTAATAACTAAATAGAAGCACACCTAATAAATACGACTGATTTTATTCATTAATTATTTTTTTATTAGCAATAATTATGGTAAAAATATTCCATTAACAATTTATTTGCATTTAAATTGATGTCACAGAGAGGTTCTGACCTCAACTTTGGGAACCATGTTCTGAGATCTGTTTAGTGACTCTCAATACAAGTACACCTAAAAATTATGAACAAATTCTTATGGTCAAAACTTAACATTCATTTTTAAGTTCAGTTAAATCTGATCCAGCTCCAAAACTACAACACTTTTAGACTCTTCAAACCTGGACTAGATTATTCTACCCTAATAGCAGAATATTTAAAACAGAGTATGTGATTTGTGCAACCTATGTTTCATTTGTGAAACTTAAAGGACCATATTATTGCTTTTTATACATCTCAAACTCACCAGAATTGAACGCAAACGTCTTTCAAATTTGCAGAATTTGCTGTTATTTCAACTTTTAACTGTAACTAATCAAACACATTTTAGCTGTTTCTGTAACTAATCAAACACACTTTAGCTGTTTCAACTTTCTATTCTCTAATTTATTTTTAACGTCTATTTTAGGTAGTTGTGGTTTTGCATTCTGTTTGACAGTGTTTAAATATATATTTTGGTCTTGACATTAATTTGCTTCCATACATATTTATCAACAGAATCTAAAACAACAACAAAAACTAAACTACCATAAACAAATAAATTGCATGTCTGAGCTTTATTAGGACACACAAGTATGAAAAGTAGAATGTACATTCAAAAGTAGGGCTGTGTATTGGCAAGAATTTGGCGATACGATACATATCATAACAGAGGGGTCACGATACGATATATCC
>NW_013952648.1:799577-814670 GCF_001266775.1 Austrofundulus limnaeus | reverse complement strand
TAATTAAAAATCGATACAGGGCTTTAGAATATCGATACAGTATCGGGAAATGAAATAACGCGATATTTCAGTGTATCGATATTTTCTTACACCCCTATTCAAAAGTAAACAAAGAAAACAAACAGCTGGCTCTTGGGACCTGGAACGTCACCTGTCTGGTGGGGAAGGAGCCTGAGCTTGTGTATGAGAGGTACTGACTCGATATAGTTGGGCTTATATTGTGGTATTATCTAAATATAATATGTTGATATGAAAAGAGCTTCCAAATTGTAATTTTTTATAATACATTATCACAAATAAAGTTCCAGCAGTTTATTCCCSCTTTCAGGAATAAAATTATTAATGAAAATGTCAAGTTTGTTTYTCGAACAGCCCATCTCAGTGGAAGTTGTGTTGCTAACCTGTGGTTGTCCAGCAGGTGGCAGAGCGCCATCGCCGCTTTTTACAGCAGAAGAGGAGTCATGTCACAACATGTTCACAGCATCCTCCTTTTAGAGATACTGTGGGCCCAGAAATCCCCCCCAAAATAGTTTCCATGTGACAAAAAGCCATGTTTTCAGCATGAAACTAAGCTTCGGAATCCAAACTATGCGGCTCGTTTCTCAGCGGTGTTACATTTACAAAAACAGAAATAACTCCAAAACCTGGAATCTGCATTGATTAGTCAATYATGTGGTAACGTTGTTCCATCAGTTCATCACTAATTCACAACTCATCCCAATAAGACGTTAACACAACAGATAATTATTTTTAAAATTAATTATTTTAATTTAAGTTGAAGCAAAAGGAAAAAAAATCTGTTTTATCTCATCTAGAATGAGTCAGTCTTTACATTTAAGATCTTATTTATTTCTTTGGGTTAAATTTATTTTCTTTAAATCAAGGCTAACATGTTTTCTATTCAAAGTCAACGTGTTTAAATATTAAATTAGCTCATTTCTTGCATAATGCAACTGAAACAGATAAAAACACTTTGAAATGACATGAAAGGATATCTGCACCCTGTAAACGCATGCTTAGATTAAAAACTGTAGTAGAATCATAAAAGTGCTACTACAAAAAATAAAACGCAAAATAAAAAAACCTTTGCACAAAAAATGTTTTTGTTAATTAAATATTTTTGTTTGTAAACCACCTAATTAAGTGAGTTCTGTTAAAAGTTTCCAGTAAACTTCATTCAGTATCTCCAAAAGCACATCCAATATTTTTTGGTTACTGAGCCAAAATAGAAATGTAGAAACATTATTGTGAAGGTGATTAACTGATAAGTTGCAGGTGTTTCTGGTTTGTAGATCAGAACAAAAAAAATTACTGTGAGCTTGTTAATAACTAAAAAAATCCAAGCTTTTACAAAAACTAATCCATACAGCTCATTGTTCAGTTGTACCCTCAAATAGTTAAGATATTTTCCTTCTATAGACTTCAATCTTGTTTTCTCCTTATACTGTAATTAAAGTAAACGCTGTAATGTTGTTTCTTGGCCCGAGTTATTTAATGATAGCCTCCTTCAGCCGAAACCAACCTTCCTCCTCCTCCTCTTCATCATGTGGYACGAAGAGTGAGGATGACATCAATTTCCACATCCCAGTCCAAGTCGAGCTTCAAGACAACCCATCCCTCGTTACRCATCTGTGACATTCATTTAAAGAGGCAAAGTTCAAGAGAGGAAAAGAAAGTCGTTCCCTTTCCTTCCTGCTCAGCTGTCGGAAGYAGCACATAGCTGCTTCTTTAGTCACCACCAGCAGGGCAAAGAAAAGCTTCTCAAACAGTAGAAAAAATGTTAAAGAGAGGTGTTTGCGTCATTCTAAAGTAAACCGAGTCACTCGGACTGTTTTTACCTCAGAAAACAGAGGTTTTTCCACATAAGCATCAATTTTAACATCATTCTCCAGAAACTGTTAGTTTATTCAGGAGTTATAATTTAGCATCACTGATCACAGACGTTTTGACACTGGGTCCCACAGAGACCAGAAAACCCCTTTCAGACACTTTCAAGCTGAGCCTGGGACACCTTCTCACCACATCAGTGTCGTGTGTGAAAGCCGATCGCTTGAAGGGAGGTAGTCACAGAGCTGAGTTGGCGAGTAGGTGTGAAGCGGGGACACGTGCAGCGCTGCTGACAAATGCTTTCATATTTACAGTTAACAGAGTCCTCTTTCTTGTCCAAGGTGCTGTTGTCGACGAGTCCAATGGAAAAGTTCTGGTTGTCCAGGACAAAAACAAGGTAAGTCTGGGATTTTGATCCTCCTCTGGGCACTAGAGCACCTGGTTGAGTCCCCAGTGGCAAAGCAGTGAAATTTTATTATTAATACTATTTTTTGGTTTCTCTAAGGGTCTACGCTTTCCACAACAATTTTGAAGCAGCTGGTACAAACAGTGGGAGTGGGAAGATTTTAGAAACATGAAATTCAAAATGACCGACTTCCTGTAAGGTTTAAAATGTGGTGCCAAGAGACTTTTTTGTAGGTCCTGGACTCGTGCACCTAGGTACCAAATTTAACACACGTACATTAAAGGAGTCAGAGGGGCTGCATTCAAAATGGTGCTATAATGAGCCAGTTTGCTCCGCCCATATTTGGGTTTATGCACCTCCCCCAAATTTATGCTAGTTCTAAATATTTGCCAAATTTTGTGATGCTTGTCAAAATGAAAATGTTAATAATAATCATCATTTCAAAAACAACACAGCCTTCGCTGCCCGGACCCTAAAAAGATGTTTTAAAAAGGCTGAAAAAGTTTTATTCAAATGATTTTTAAAAATTTGTTTCCAAGGAATAAAATTATAAAATTAAATGGCTCAAGACATTTGAGCAGCTTTTCAGTACAAACATGTTTTTGCTAAAACAGCTAATCTTTGATATTACTATTGTAGRACATATTTGGTAATGAATAACTTTTTACCATGTGTTTTGTAGTATTTTGTGTTAAATTTAAATGTTAAAAGTGCTGGTCCCGACGCAGATTTCTCTATAATCAGAACCTAAATTAGCCGAAGGATCACAGCTAAAAATGTCGGTGATTAGTTTTGTTTACTCAGAAACTTGTTTGCTGCTTGTATTTATACAAACAGGGGGTGGAAGTTTCCTCAGACATTCAGCTCCTCTAACATTTACCTTCTCTGCAGGCGTCATTAGCTCAGCTGAGACAAACAAGCTGTTTACACACGCTAACCCAGCGTAGCTGTCGGCACTGTTGCTGCTTTAACTTCTGACTTTCAACAGGCTTCTTTTACAGTTGTGTCCGCTTTTTTCAGAGAGCCTTTTCAGACGACTGTGAAAAAGTAATTACATAACATGAAAATGTTTGTTTTCAAAAAGAGCAGGCCATTTGAGCTGGAAAGAAAGCAAATCACCAGATTTGCATCTAGAATCGATAAAGCTTTGGGGTCAACATGTCCCTGTCTATCTGCGTCATGGTGGAGCAGTGGTTGCAGGTTCAGAACTCAGGAACAACAGGCCAGCTTTGAATCCACAACCTTCTTGCTAACCCTCACACCTCAAATCTCTGCTCTAAAAACACAGATTTTAGGTAATTGAAAAAGGGTCCCTGCAGTCACAAAGTTAAGAGGTTCTTGGTTTGTTGGTAGAATATGGTTAAAGACATGATTGGTCGGATGGACTATTTGGGGTGGGGTTTGAAGAAGCTGTAACGATACGGTTGGATGAAGGCTATACACGAGGGAATGTGTAAAAATTCGGCTTGGTGGAAACAGCCAGAAACACCAAAAATATCATTGCTAATTTTGAATATGAACATTAGTCACAGCTTCAGACATGAATGTGGTAGCCGCTTGAAATTTGAAGTCCAATTAAATTTAAATGTTTTACAATAATTTTGCTATTACGATTGCTTCATCTTTTAACTTCTCCAAGTCAATCTGACAATCATGGATTTGCCAAACTCCACTCACACCTCTAAAAAGTCCGCCTATATTCCAAACTCCACCCACACGTCTAAGTCAGTCTATATTCCAAACTCCGCCTGCACGTCTAAGTCAGTCTATATTCCAAACTCCGCCTGCACGTCTAAGTCAGTCTATATTCCAAACTCCACCCACACGTCTAAGTCCGTCTATATTCCAAACTCCACCCACACGTCTAAGTCAGTCTATATTCCAAACTCCACCCACACCTCTAAGAAAGTCCGTCTATATTCCAAACTCCACCCACACGTCCAAGAAAGTCTGTCTATATTCCAAACTCCGCCTGCACGTCCAAGAAAGTCTGTCTATATTCCAAACTCCACCCGCACGTCCAAGAAAGTCCGTCTATATTCCAAACTCCACCCACACGTCCAAGAAAGTCCGTCTATATTCCAAACTCCACCCACACGTCCAAGAAAGTCCGCCTATATTCCAAACTCCACCCACACGTCCAAGAAAGTCCGCCTATATTCCAAACTCCACCCACATGTCCAAGAAAGTCCACCTATGTTCCCAACTCCACCCACACGTCCAAGAAAGTCCATCTATATTCCAAACTCCACCCACACGTCCAAGAAAGTCCGCCTATATTCCAAACTCCACCCACATGTCCAAGAAGGCCCACCTATATTCCAAACTGCCCACAAAGCAAATAAAGCCCGCCCACATAATAAACTCCAACCAAACTGCAGAGTCCCCTACTTGAATTTAGCGACTGAATGTTTGACTGTATTGAACTGATGACCTGTCCAGGATGTGCCCGCCTATTAAAAACATTTAGTGTGCATTTACAAAGTATCAGTTGTCATCTTATATCTGAATCATCTCTTACAAGCCTCTTGATTGGTTGACTGACCCTAAACATCAGACGAGGAAGCCGAAGGTCATTCTGTATTTGTGCCAAAACAGAGATCAGCCAAACGCATTATGCACATAAACAAAGTGATGTGAGTGAATCCAGACTATAAACAGGATGTTTACAGCAGCTCTGTGGTCAAAGAATTAACGTTGAACTCCAAAGTGTTTCTTCAGTTTTCTGTAAAGGTACGTGATTACTGACACAAATCAAGTGCAAACATTTACAAGCCTTTCAGCTGCTCGCATGATTAAACTCATATCCTGAAGAGGAAAATCAGGAGCTCACGTTTTTTTTATGGCTTTTATCCAGATGTGGAGGCGGACCGTCTCCACTGAGCAGTTTACTGCAAATGAGGTTTTTAATCTTCCTGAAAACAACAACATCAGACAGATCACTATTTAATCCACTCAGGAGCTGAAAGTTCTGGTAACAAGAGTTCCATTTAAACATTTTTTAAATTAATTTTTCCAGTGAAATTAGTCTAAACTCTTCAGCTCTGACACAGTTTGTGAAAAATATATAAAACAAAGAAACATTTTGAGTTGCACACATTCTTTTTATTTCCTTCATTTTAGAAAAAGCCCCATTGCATTTTTGTCAACCTTAGTGCATTAGTGTTCCTCGCAAAAACAAAACATTAACTTCTAAACATTCATTAACTACCAAATATTACATTATAATTTAACCAGCAGCTTACCATTATGAAATATCAGTGAAACAGCTTTTCTTTGAGTCACATCACCGCAAGAAAATAAGAGTGGGTTCTTTTATTTAGAAACAGGAATTATTGCTGTTTACATTTAATAATTTTAAGTGTTAATTTTCTTTTTTAATTCCAGACAAAGAACGCCTGGAAGTTTCCGGGTGGTTTGTCTGATCCAGGAGAAAATATCGGTGAGTGACCCGGCCAACAGCAAAAACAACTAATACAGTACATCCAACGCCAACCTTTGAGTTTAATAATACGCTCGATACGATACATTCATCTGAACTGTACAAAGTAAAGTATAATATGATGTATACTCATCTCCTGTTTCACCCTTTTGTACAAACCCAACGCTCACAGTAATGTTGTGTAAATGGAAATAAAAACAATGCAACGACTCACAAATTTCATAAATCTATGTTTTGTTCACAGATTTGCAAATCGTTGCATTTTTTGTTTGCATTTTACAYGCCACAACTGTTTTAGTTTTGGGATTGTAGTGTTTTAAAAGCAGCTATAAAAATATRTTGGTAATTCCATCAAAAAAAGCAGCGTCAAACTTGAGTTTCTACAAATTATACAGATCCCCCCCCCTTTTTTTCCCCTCATAAAACTACATTTTAAAAGTTTTTTTTGAATTACCGTCTTTCAGGTGCCACCGCCGTCCGTGAAGTCTTCGAAGAGACCGGCGTCCGCGCCGAGTTCAGGTCTCTGCTCAGCGTCCGGCAGCAGCACCGGCACCCCAACGCCTTCGGCATGTCGGACCTGTACGCCGTGTGCCGGCTGAGCCCGCTCACGTACCGCATCGACTTCTGCACCCAGGAGTGTCTGCGCTGCGAGTGGCTGGACGTGGGCGAGCTGGCCGCCACCGCCAGCACCACGCCCATCACGTCGCGCGTCGCCAAGCTGCTGCTCTTCGGCCTGGAGCGGGGCTTCGATGAGATCGACCTCGCCATGACGGAGCTTCCCGCCGTTTATTCCGGGGTGTTTTACCAGCTTTACCACAGGCCGCTTCCCTCCGAGTCAGAGCCTGGCTCAGATTGATTGACAGGTGGGAAGTGACTGGACGGATAGACGATTCACCTCAGTCCTGCTGTTACACTTAATTATTTTAACACTTTAATGACCTCAGCTGTTCTAACAGTGGCTGGTTTGAAGTAAACTGAGCACGAGACATAAGGAAATTAGTGTTTGGTAGATCATTCTTTGTTGTAACAAAGCTGCTTGGCAATAAATCTTATACCGTTGGAAAGCCTGTCAATTCTAGAGGTGTAACGAAACATCAATCTAAATCGATACACCAGTTACATCTGGCCAAAATGAAAAAAAAAAAACTTATTCATGTCACACCATCTAATACAACTATTTATGTTAGACTTGCAAATTGATTTAAATTAAAGTCATATCGTGATGCTCTGCAGATAGAAGAATTTTTGCTAACATTTATCTTGTTTTTGGACTTTTTGTTTTGATGCGTAACCATCATAAAATGGTGTTTTTTTGTAATTAGGAACAGCTGATTAACATCTCAAAAGTTCAAATAATACCTCAACTACAGCCCCAAATCCCCTGAGTTGAAAAGGAGGCGCCGGGGACGCAGACCAGGAGCAAGGAGGAGAGAGAGGAAGTTCAAACCATCTCTTCCATCAATCATAATGGGCAATGTGAGATCATTGGGGAACAAGTTGGACAAACTATCAGTATCTATAATAACTGAGTTAATGAGTTACAACAACATTTAATTTCCCTTTGGGATTAATAAAGTATTGTTGAACTAAATTAAATTGTATCGTGACAGACTTTGTAATATTAAGAAATATCGTATCGTCATCCAAACAGCTCGATATAATATTGTATTGYGATAAATCTGGTGATTTACACCCCAAGTGGCCAGGCTGTTGTGGCTGTGTATGGTTCTTCCACAAGTCACTGAGGCTCCTGTTTGTTAAATGAATAAATTATTAAAYTAACAGAATGTCTTGTTTCTTTAAACTTCAATCTTCCAGTCCAACAAAAACACCACACGAGTCAATTAGAAGATTTGGTAAATATTTCATGTGCGTAATCCACATTTTCAGCTCTACTGCATGTTCCTTACAAATGTGGCAYCATTTAAAAGTAAATTTAAAAGGATTCACAACAATATAAGATTTATTGCCAAGAAGCATATTTACAACAAATAATCTACCAAAAAACAAATTTTCTTACTTTTTGTGCTGAGTTTATATTTATTGCTGCCATATTCAATTAAATTTTATTTAAGGTAAAAAAAACTGATTAAACTAACATTTATCGATGAAGTTTGCTCTTTGCACAGATTTCATGTTTACAGGTTCATTATAATAATTATAAGAACAGAAACTTCCTTTGCTTCAAAAGAGTACATTCTTTTAGTACATTGTTTTGTAATCTAGATACTTTGTGCCATTTTAACCATTTATATATCAAAACGTTTGGTTTTTGTAACTTTTCTCATGTTTGAATTACTGAAATATATTTGAAATCTACTTTAGCTGACGTTCTATTTTTTTAATGCTCCTTATGCTAATTTAAGCTTTTAGCTATTTGTAAAGTTTTAGCTTTTACGTACCTTTTTGTTAATTTAGCAAAATGATCTCTTAACTAGAAGATAATTTATAAAAACTCCAGATTGAGGAGGTAAACTGCAGACTCTGGTTTATCGGCCACAGACTCCAGTAAAGTCCTGGTTTTACTGGGAAGCAGTCCGGTCTGGATGTGGCACCGACCCGAGAGTTCAGCCCGACATCCTCAGATATGTTCAGGATTTAAAACAAACAATCAGTCGTGAGTCACAGCTATTTTAGGTTATGGAAGGCTGTCGTCCTCGGCTTCACATCTTCTCCTCCGTCTCTCGGGCTGATCCCTGATTAGCACTTGGCAGACATCGGGAGGAAGAGAATGGCCTTCTGACCCGGCCCGGTGTTGTTCCCGGACTTGTACTGACCAGTTCGCTTCAGTGCCACGTACATGTTTGGGTATTTTCTGGAGCGGTAGGTGTTGTAGTTGTTGYTCTCCAGACGTTCCAGGAAGTAGCACTCGTCTGTCGTTCGTTTCTGAGGGGAAAGTAAACGGAGCGTTGGAACAGCTGATTCTGGTTCATTAAGCAGCTAAAGTTACTGAGACATTATGAAAACTGTGAAAAGACACCTTCAGGGTTATTCTATAAGGCACTTTCCATTAAATACCTTTTATTGTTAAACGCAAATAGGCAGTTTTGATTTGAGTCTTTTGTTTTCTAATATTGAACAGAAACCTTCTAATACCAGCTGCCATGACAGGTGGAGAGTGATAACACAACAGGAAGAAGCCTGGTCTCTAACACAAAGATCAGGAMTTTCCTGTGCATAAAATTGAACTAAATATTTTAAAGATAAGCTCTCGAACAAATTAAAGGTCTAGCATTCTTTAAAGAAATGCATATCACCCACCAGAAGTGAATAAAGTACTTGAAAGAAAAAAGGAAAAAAATACTTTTATTTTTAGCTAGCTTTTTGCTACATTTAGGATTTAGTTCGCCGTTTGCTACTTTTGGTTTCTATTAGTTTTCTGCTGGGGTTTTGCTTCTGATGTTTTTAAGATGGCTTTGTGTTACTGTTAGCTTTCAGCTACCTTTTGCTATTTTGTCAAAATATCTTTTTGATACCTTTATTTTTTTAGCTAGCTTTTTGATACTTTAGCTTKTTAGTTAGCTTACTGCTACATTTAGGATAGTGGTTTACACTTATAGCTAGATTTTGGCTACTATTAGCTTTCTGCTAGCTTTTTTATTAGTTTTGGTATCCAGCTAGCTTTTTAATAGGCTATTTATATTTTAACTAGCTTTTTTGATACCCTTTTTTGTTAGCTTTTTGATGCTTTTGTTTTATTTAGCCTGCATGTTCAGAATCACTCTCAGCCACTACTAMACCAAATTTTAGCTCGATGTCTGTAAAACTGACTGAGTTTAGCCATTCTGTGCGCTGGCGAAGGTTGATAAGCTGTGGCGGCCATCTTGAATGGGGCTGACACCAAAAGTTAATCAGTTGTAGACGTCCTTCCAATGATTACTTTATTATTGGAACCCAGGTATTTTTCAGCTCAAACTAATTTATCTGATAAGATATGAACAGCTGATCGATTTATCGACAGATGTGGATTCAATTTAATCAAAATCGCATCGTGACAGACTTAAAGCTGCTGATTTACACCCCTAATCTGGTGCATTATCATTTTTTTATAAAACCAAAACAGCAATAACTGAAGTCACTCACCGCTCCAAACAGCCTCCCATCTCTGTTCATCGCCAGGTATCTGTTTGCAAAAACTCCTTTGATGACCACCTCCCCCACAGAGGTCGCCTGCATCTTCAGCTTTACTGGAGACAAGAGACAAAAATGTGTTGAAACTCAAAAGTTTTACTGTAGAAGAATCGGATTACATTCTGGGAGGCTAAAATAACTGGAGCCAAACATCAGCTCACAGCTGCTGACAAATAATTAGTTGACGACACTTTCTTCCCATAAAACCCTCGATAAAATCAATAAACAACCGAGTCAGCCTCCTCAAAGTCGCCTCCACCATCTTTGTCTTGAGAGATGTTTCATCTCGCCAGCAGGACCATTTACAGGAAGCCAAGTTACTGAAAAAGGAAGCGGGGGCCCTGACGAGGTAAATTAGAGGATCTGCTCTAAATGAAGCCACATTAAGAGTTTCAACACATCTGTCTGCAGTTAAGACAGACGCCGTGTCCCAGATCAAAAAGATAAATAAAAATAAAAACCGGTCCGAGGGAGCTGCTGCAGGTAAATGATATAAATGGAAAAGCTTATGGTAACATCCACCTAAACTAAAACATGTTTTTTTTAATTTAGCGAGAATAAAAGCAGCATCGATGCAGAAAACGTGGGGTTTAAAAGTAAACTATTAACTTWGATTCCTGGTTAATGACTTACAGTCAGTGTCAGACTTCTGTAGAAACAAACTACCAGTGATAATAATCATTTCCCAGATTTCATGCATGTCTGTGTAATTGCAGGTATCAGTTCTTAAACAGTTCCAGTGAAGGAGTCGTTTGGTCACACATGGTTGACATGCTGCTTTCCCCAGAGGAAGAAAAAAAAAACATGCACTCCTCCTCCTTCTCCTCCTCCTCCTCCATCCAATGAAGCTTCAGGACAAACTTAATGAAGACCCTGAAGAATCAGACAGGTTTTCACTTCCTTCATTACTTTAATAACAAAAATATTAAAATTATCTTCATTTTCTGAAAATATTGACTGATTTTATAACTTTTCTGCAAAAATGTAGCGTCAGTCCTGAAAGGCTGAAACTAAATTAAAATTAAAATAATCAGAGCGCTAACATAAAAGAGCACAAACCTAGCTAAAAGTAGCATAACATTAGCTACGAACCAAAAGTAGCAAGAGGTTAGCACAAAAGTAAAACTAGCAGAATGGTGGCTACAAACTAAAGACAAGCTAAAAGTAGCAAAATGCTACAAACTAAAAATGACAAAAAAAAACGTGTATTTTAGCTACAACGTAGAATAACTAAATGTGGAAAGTCTGTCTAAAAGCTAAAATTAGCAAAAAGTTTTCTATATTACAGAAAGAGCAAAATACTAGCTAAAAGCTAAAAAAAATAAGGACTAGTTAAAAGTAGCAAAATGCTAGCTAGCCTAGCTAAGCAAAAAGAAAAGTAGCAAAAAGTGATAATCTATCTGTAAGCTAAAACTAACAAAACATTGTCCAAAATCCAAAACTAGCAAAAGACTAGCTAAAAAAATAAAATAAGGGCTAAGATAGCAGAACACTTGCTACAAACTAAAAATGGAAAAAAGGTTAGATAAAAGCTAAAATTATCAAAATGTTTGCAAAAAGTAGAACATTTGCTACATTTATAAGGTTAGCTCAAAGGTAAAATTAGCATACTAGCAGAATGGTAGGTAAAAGCTAAAAGGAGAATGATAACAAAAGTAAAAAAAAAGGTAAATATGAGCTAAAATTTGCAGATTATTAGCATTAGCAGCCTAGCTAAAAGAAGAGTAGCTAAAAGTAAGAAAAGGTTAGTTTAAGCAGAATAAAAAGCCTAAATTAGATTAAAAATACTGAAACAGTTTAAAGGAAAGTGTTTATAAATAAAGGTAAGTATCTTGAAAAGGGTAAAAGTTACAGTTAGTGATGATTGATCATTTTGAGCCTGACCTTTGACCCAAATAATCCAGGATTTTATTCGGCTGTTTTTATTAGTTGTGGTTTGACATGAAGCACACAGAGAGCTCTGTGACTCAGCAGGATGAACACTTAGACGTAGATTTCATCAGAGTTCCCACTGATGAAGAAAAGCTGAGGTGATCCTGCAACAACAGCTCTTATGTTTTCCAGAACCRTTCCTACACAGAATGAGTGAACGAGTGGAGAATGAACTCCAGTTAGACGGAAACGTCTCGTTTTCCTTCCTTCTTTTCGAAAGCTTTACTAAAACTTTCCTATTGCACATTTAAACAGAACATAAAGAGGCTCTGTGCAACGATGGACGTGGGGAGAGGGAGACTGGAAGTGCTTACTGTGGGGGTCGCTCTTCTCCCGGATCCCGTCCACGCCCCCGTCAGATTTGATCCTCAGGAAAAAGCCRCCGTTTTTACAGTACAGCCTCTTGGGCTCCTTGAAGCTCCCGGGAGGGAAGCCGCCACTGCCGCCGTCCTCGGGTACGGAGGGAAGTGTGGTGATTTCTCCGGTGGCCATCTCCTCCCGTTAGCCCYGCTTCGTCTCCTCCTTTAGGAAAGCAGAGACCCTCTGCGTGGACTCCCACCGCACTCCCTTCACGAACGCGCTCCACTTAACCCCAGAGGTCAGTTGGCCTCTCGAGGCAGCGAGCGGCCCTTTGAGGGTCTGCAGCACGGACACTGCTGCAGGCGTCTATCTGACGACGAACATCTGGAGCTCCTGGTTTTCTGGTTTTAGGGGGGCGAGCACGCAGTTTTGGGCTCTATCCTCCTCGCCTCTCGCAGTGTTTGAAGCAGCTGGCTCGGATCCCTCTGATGAAGGCTTTTCCCTTTTGGGCCTCAGCTCGCATGCGCCCTAGGAGCACCACACACAAGCTCACGCCCACTAACGTTGGCCAGTTTGCCCAGCCAGCCCAGAAGAGGCTGGGGGGACGGGTATCCGAGCAGAAGCAGCGTCGATTAAATTCAGGCTTCACTCGGTCCAGCAGGGGATGTTAGTGCGACACGAACATATCACATTCCACATCAGCGTGCACGAGTGTTACAATTATTAACCACGTCAGAGGTTTTGCACCAAATACCAATGACTCTCACAGAGGGGCCACGTTTTACTCGTTTCAGTGAAACTTTTAGGCGAATCAAGAGAAATGACTGAGCAGGTTTTGTTGTTTCTTTACCTGCAGAAAAGTGGCTAAAATTTGGTCAACAACCATGAAAGAGCTGTTTGGGATGGAGGAGTCCAACAGTTTGGATGTTTACTGAGTGAAAACTAATGCAGGAAACTCAAAACAGACCGTTTCTTTCATTAAATAAAGCTGGGATAACCGTTTTAAAGATGTGGAGCTAGGATTTAGTGCTTTAGTAGAAGGCCTTAATCTCCCTCTCTGTAAAAAGTAGTTACATTCATAACTTACTTTTTAGCTGTTACATGCATTTTGTTGTGTACTTTGATAAATCTGTGCTGCATAGATATATTTATATTCCKTCTGGGTCGTACTTTTCAATCGTTCAGTTTTCTCATTTTTTTATGGCATTTTCTGAACTCAAAATAAGGTCTGGWCTTACCAGCRATGATTTGGTGGTCTTCGTTCTCCTCTGGCTCCAACATGTCKGGCTGGATGGACAAGTCTTSCCTTGTTGACATCTGATTTGTAAATAAAAMGTTTCTGCGCAGCTATATAGTCATAAACTCCTCTATCAAAGTAGAATGGACGGCTCTGGAAGCTGGAGCGGTGTGAAGTGTCTTGTTTGGATTTAAAGAGATGGCCTCAAAATGAGTTGATCTTAGACACACCCCAGAAARGGGGCGGGGCTTGTGGAGTTTCAATAAGGAKGAATTCAGAGCAAACATTATATAGACCCCAACTGAAGGATTGAAATGCCTGATGTACATCCTTAAAGTGCAGTAATATATTCAAGACATAACGTTTGAAGCTGCAGCGGGCGTATCGATCTGCACTCAAAAAACAGATTACTGGATTTACTTAACCATTATTTAAACAATTTCCACTAATTATAAAGCAACTTTCACTTTTATTTTAATGTGACAAATGATTTACTCAACCCAGTAGAGTGGAAATTGTTGACAGTTTTGTTAAGTAAATCCAACAGCACTGCTTTTTGAATGTAGATACTAGAGTGATAAAGTAGAAGTACAGATACTAGAGTGAAAAAATATTTTATTGGGAAGTAGAAGTACAGATACTAGAGTGAAAAAATATTTTATTGGGAAGTAGAAGTACAGATAGTAGAGTGTAAAGATATATTTGAAGTAGAAGTACAGACACTAGAGTTTAAAACTATATTTTTGGAAGTAGAAGTACAGATACTGGAGTTTAAAGTTACTTTTTTAAGTATAAGTACAGATACTAGAGTTTAAAAATATATATTTTCTGAAGTATAAACAGATACTAGAGTTTAAAAATATTATTTTGGAAGTATAAGTACAGATACTAGAGTTTAAAAATAATTTTTTAAAGTATAAGTACAGATACTAGAGTTTAAAAATAATTTTTTGAAAGTAGAAGTATCAACTCAAGCTTTCTAATAAAGTAAAAGTACTGTTTATTAAACTACTTAAAGTATGAAAGTAAAAGTAAGGAAAAATGCCATTATTGATAAAGGTTTAGGGTTCCTATAGAACACAGCCCTAAAACATCGTTTCTGAAGTCCACGATGACTATAAGATATAATAAAATGATAAAGTAAAAAAATATGAATCTGTTTCAGCTGCATATACAGTATATACAGTATATCTCTGTCACGGTCATCTTCATTCTAGACTACATATGTCTATGTTCTATCGAAACGTGACGTGATTTGTGTCCGAATGTTTTATGTTTATACTCGTCTTCCAACCACAATCGTTTACATTTTTATTGTGTTTTACTATAAAAGTCTGACGAGCTTCTTGTTTCACTAAACTGAATTTAGTAAACGAACAAGCCGAGGCTCCTGGGAGGAAATGGAAGTTCACACATTTCATCTCCTCCGAGTCACACAGAAGGAAAGTTCTGCGCACATCTTCGGCTTCACACCAAACAGATATCGTTCTTATTTCCAAACAGTTTCTCAGATTAAACATTTGTTTGTCATATAACAGGAGTTTCATATCAGATAATAATGCTGGNTATTCCAAACTCCACCCACACGTCCAAGAAAGTCTGTCTATATTCCAAACTCCGCCTGCACGTCCAAGAAAGTCTGTCTATATTCCAAACTCCGCCTGCACGTCCAAGAAAGTCTGTCTATATTCCAAACTCCACCCGCACGTCCAAGAAAGTCCGTCTATATTCCAAACTCCACCCACACGTCCAAGAAAGTCCGTCTATATTCCAAACTCCACCCACACGTCCAAGAAAGTCCGCCTATATTCCAAACTC
>NW_013952648.1:789459-798577 GCF_001266775.1 Austrofundulus limnaeus | reverse complement strand
GTACTAGTAGTACTATTGTACTAGTAAAAAAATTAAGATTGTTTTTAATTGATTGACAATTGATGAAAAAAAGGATAAAAAACATTTTCAGACTTGGAAAAAAAAATCTTAAACTTTATTTTCTAGCGTGTACGTCTCCCTCTTGTGGTGAAAAATGCGCAGCGTTTTCTTCAAACAGTCTAAAGGCCCTGACACACTAGACAACTTGAGAAACATTTTTAATGTTTAAATTGCTAATAAGATCTATCTGTTTGATCTATTTGTTAGAGTTACAGAATGTACACGTCTAAAACGAGCTTCCGGTTGATTTTTTCAAGTCCATCTTCAATGTAGACGTCTTTAAAATTTTTATAACTTGTCATAAGTTGTCTAGTGTGACAGGACCTTTAAGCTAAAATAATTAGACTAAATGAAGCGACACTTTGATGAAAAATAAAGGTTTCAGTTGAATCAGAGCAGCATCAGATCATCGTTTCCTCCATGTGTCCCTGTGATGATCTCTGCATCCGTCTGCAAAACCAGAAAAACCAGATCTAAAGCTTTCCTCCACGCTTGCAGCTTGATGCTCAGATTATCACAGATTATCGGTTTTACTGCTGGAAGAACGTCAGTTTTTTCTTCTTTTTCACCCTCCAAGGTGAGCTGGGAGAACTTTGCTGCGATGATTTGATCTGAGTGAATCTCCTGCAGCTGCTGGCTCACAGCGGTCCTCGCCTGGACGGCTGAGGACCTCCCGGTGTTAACGAAAGTGGCGGTTATATAATCGATGAAACCGTCCGCCATGAGCCGCAGCACGTCGCCTCTGTGGACGTCAGTGGGTATTTCCGTTCCGTGACGACGTCCTGCCTGTTCCAGCAGGTGATGAACACAGAGTGTTTCTGCGGCGCCGGCGCCGGGCAGGAGGACCCCGTCCTTCAGGGCGTGGTTCAAACGATGAGCGCAGGTCCAGAACTGATCCTCCAGCGCCTGCAGCTTCCCCCGCACGCAGCTCGTGATGACCGCCGTCACCAGTCCATCCTCCCCGCCGGCGGAGACGCTCACGGCCGCCGCGGACGACCTTTCCAAGCAGGYGAGGTCCCTCTGGACGAACACCTGCGCCCCGGAGCCGACGCTGTGCGCGCTCAGCTGCGTGGCGTACGTCACCGGGACCGCACCGGACGAGTCGGCCATTACTCTTAAAACGGAGGCGTTGATATTTTCCACTACGAGGATGTGATGACGGCAGCAGAGCTGGACTAGCGTCTCGCAGGCGAGCCCCGTGGTCACCACCAGGCCCACCTCCAGGCTCGAGAAGACTCGCAGCACCTTCTCCAACCACTCGTCCTCTTCGCTGGAACCCGCCGACACGAGCTGCTCGCTCACGCGCTGCACGCCCGCCGTCTTCCTGAAGCCGAGGTGGCGATACGCGTGCGACAGATCCCCCTTAATGAGAGCGACCTTCAGGCGTCGCTCTTTGATCCGGTTCGCGACCGAAGCCTGCTGGTGAGACAAGAGAACAACACATCCCTGAAGAACGCAGGCGCGTTCCTCCGACACACCGGGCACGACACAAGTCGTCACTTTTGATAAGTCAAACGTGGGTTCGCTCGGCCCTCGGTTCGCCCTCGACTGCATCTGAACGGCTTCGACCACGAGTTTCATGGAGCCGTCACAACCGTGACTCAACGTTTCGGCAACGCCAGCAACTCCGGCTGCGGGGACGCTTCTGGAGGCGGCCTCACAAAAATGTCTGCTGAGCTTCGTTTTCCTGAGAATCCTGGGATCAGACGTCGTCGTCTCCGACGGCTGTTGTCCTGACCCATGAGGCGCGGCGGCGAGTCTCTCTCTTGCAGCAAGATCCTCGAAAGAAATCGAGGATTTCTTGCAAACATCTACGCAGATGTCCATCCCCTCGGACATAATGGAGATTATCTGCGTAACTGACACTCCTCTCGTGAGACAATCCAGAGCGGCGCGGCTCCATGCGCCGGCAAGAAACAACAAGCATCCTGATCCTGAGCCGGAGACTTTATGATGGGCTCGGATGGTCTCAAAAACCAGCTGCCCCACGGCGCACGTCGGCTCCAGGCTCTCGATGATGCGGAAACACGAGCAGGCGAGAACCGACTCCCCGCTCGTCTCATCCTGAATAAACTTGTATTTTTTATGGGGGCCCACGGAGGAACGAACCACTCCGGCCAGCGCCGACAGTTTCTGCAGTCCGATATGTTGCCGGCCGTTTATGACGGAACTTCCCGGCATCGTCTGTGACGAGCTGCAGGAAGAGGAAACATTTAAGTTAACATTTTTTAAAAAAGTTGTTTAAATGGGTTTCACATAATCAAACTCTATTTTCCTTAACTGTGCAGTTTATTGTTGCACAAAACATTTCAAAAATAAATGTTAAATGCAAAACAAAAGTAGAAAGAGGTCTGGTGGTAACATGTTGAATATTTGACTTGTTTGTATTTTGACTATTACTAGTTGGACTATTTAATTTATATGATAAACAAGACATTTATTTAATATGTGCTGCTGTGACGAATTATAATCTTCAGGAACAATATAGAGTATTTATTTATTTATTAAAGGAAAACTAACACAAATGGGTACTAGCAATTGTACGCTGTAAAAGGTTTTTTGAAAGGCTAACATGTTCAAAACAATCCTAACATTATTTCTGTAAAAATCATGGCGCAATAAACAAATATTTTGTTTGTATTGTCTGGTAAATTAATCCCTTCAGTAACAGCTAAACTTAATAAATCACAAATTAATTCCTATAATAAACGTGTTTTATATCTTCTAAAAAAAATAATACAATTGGTAGCTTTACATCCACTGCATCTCAAGTAATGCAGTTTGTGAATACAAATGTTTTAGTGTTAATTAACATTTCTGCAAGTTTAAATTAAGCTTCAACTAAATGGTACGTTAGCTTTCAAGCTAACACGTAGTACACCATTTTATTCTCAATTCGCTTCGTTTACAGCAATAAAAAATATACAACCTAGTTTTAAAGACGTTACTTCAATGCTACCAATATGTAATAAAAAATAAACAAAAAAAACCCTCGAAACTTACTTTTATTTAGAAATGTAAACAGCACGCTCGGCTCGCCGAGCCAGACGTTTAAAGTGCGCATGCGTGCAGCGTCCTGGTTGCTCGGCGACACGTAACGGCTTGAGCGATTGGAAGAAGCTTCTAAAGCCCGCCTACTGCGCTTTGTGATTGGCTAAAAGGCGCTCCTCTAACTTTTTCCAGGTTCCTATTGGTTATTTACAGCGCTCAACACAACAGCAGCTGCCTGCTTTGTTGACATCGGATTGAGCTCGTGCCGGACAGAGATATCCACTCAAATGGTAAAAAACTTCACATAAATGTCAAGTTTAAAGATGCTTTTCGGTCAATTCTTTGCTTATTTTAGTCGAAAGTTGTGCCTGTTTTAGCTCGTATTGCGGTGGAGCCGCATGTTTTAGTCCTTGCTAAGCTAGCACGATTAGCCGAAACAGTCCACGCTGCTCCAAGTAAACAAACAGTGAATTATGATTATTTTCTCAGGCCTCGTGTAACAGGAAATCAGCTTCTACGTCGAGCCAAAGGACAAAGACCGCGTCCTCCACACTCGACCTGACCGAGGAGCAGATGCAAGAAGTTCGGGAGGCTTTCGATCTCTTTGACACGGACGGAACCGGGACGATAGACGTTAAAGAGCTAAAGGTTCGGTTCGGTCTTTGTGTGATTAAACGCTTTATTTATGCACAGATGAACACGTGTTGTTCCTGTTATTGACGCTACAGGTCGCGATGAGAGCTCTTGGTTTCGAACCAAAGAAAGAGGAAATCAAGATGGTGGTGAGTCAGTTTGTTAAAGGCGGCTCTGGAACGGTTCGTTTTGATGAGTTTCTCAGTATAATGGCTCAGAAAATGGTGAGGGAAAACACAACTTTCACTCAGTGATCAGACGTGCTGTGTACCTTGTGTTAAGTGCACATAATATCCTGTTGTGTGTCCTCATTAATAACAGAACGACAAGGACTCCAAAGAGGAAATACTGAAAGCTTTCCGGCTGTTTGACGACGACTGCACGGGAAAAATCACCTTCAAAAACCTGAAGAGGGTCGCCAAGGAGCTGGGAGAAAACCTGACGGACGATGAGCTGCAGGTCATTCAACACTTTATCGTGTTTTTTAATTTTTATTTTGACCAAACCTTAAATAATGACAGCGATGGCACCAGGTAGGTGTTTGTCAGTAAGGAAGTGTATCTGTCTCTTTTGAGATGTCCTGGTGCATCTCAGTAATCCAGGTAAAAAATCAAAAAGAAAAAAAAATTGTGTAGGTCTTCTGGACKGGTTCTTCTCTAATGAAACGTTTCGTCTCTCCTCCAAGAGACTTCTTCAGTCTGAGAGTTTCAGGCAAAATTCAGGCTTTTAAGCACTGCCTCCATGTGACTGATACTCACATCACATGGCTATCGTTGACACCTAATTAACACCTATTGTTAACAGGGGGTGGAGTGATACTGCCAATGGCAGCTCTGTAGGAGGGGGACAACTGAAAACGGAGGCCTCCACCTCTGTTTAATGATGGACGGTCTTTCTTCTCAAAAATGAAGACCCCAAACCCAGACCCAAACCAGTGGTTATTCCGTATGTTGCGGGTGTTTCGGAGAAACTGAGACGTTTATTTTCTAAACATGATGTCCCAGTGGCTTTCAAACCCCAAAACACATTACGGCAAAGGCTGGTTCACCCCAAAGATCCGGTGCCCCGGCACAAACAGAGCAATGTTGTATATGCTGTTAAGTGCCAGGAGGACTGCGACCAGTTATACATCGGGGAAACAAAGCAGCCACTGTTCAAAAGAATGTCCCAACACAGACGAGCTACATCTAATGGCCAGAACTCTGCAGTTTTCACTCATTTACAGGCCAGCGGTCACTCTTTCAGAGATGAGGATGTTCTCATTCTTGATAGAGAGGAACGTTGGTTTGAGAGGAGTAAAAGAAGCCATTTTTGTGAAGAAAGACCGTCCATCATTAAACAGAGGTGGAGGCCTCCATTTTCAGTTGTCCCCCTCCTACAGTGCTGCTATTGCCAGTATCACTCCACCCCCTGTTAACAATAGATGTTCATTAGGTGTGAACGATAGCTATGTGATGTGAGTATCAGTAACATGGAGGCAGGGCTTAAAAGCCTGAATTTTGCCTGAAACTCTCAGACTGAAGAAGTCTCTTGGAGGAGAGACGAAACGTTTCATTAGAGAAGAACCCGTCCAGAAGACCTATACAATTTTTTTCTTTTGATTTTTTGCCTGGATTACTGAGATGCATCAGGTCAAAATTTGTAGACATTTTTTTTACTTTTTTCTAATTAAATGTATCCAATCACAAATTGGCATCAGACTGATACATCCAGTAACCCCGCCCCCACTAATTTACGATTCCAGACAATCAGATTGGGTGGAATATTAATTTGTTAATAATTTATAGATTGAATCTATTGATCATTTTCCCAGTCTGCCACAGAATTAGGGCTGTGTATTGGCAAGAATTTGGCGATACGATACATATCATGACAGAGGGGTCACGATACGATATATCCTGATATATTGCGATTTTTTCATCCAAATATTCTATTAAATAAAAACCTCTTACAGGGAAAAAAATGAAAAACCAAAATTCACTGTCTCAGAAAATTCTAATATTACATACTGTACTTTTGATACACTTAGCTGTGTTCTGCTTTGTATGTATTTTATTTTATTTGTTTCATATTTCTTATTTCATCCATGTTTTCAATTATTAGACTAAATTTGACAATAAATAGTTTGAAAATATATTTTTTGCAGCTTTTAGTTTTTAATATTAATTTACAAAATGGTCATCCAACAATAGCCTCTACCTCAAGAGGCAGAGGATCCAAATGTCTGGCTCACTGCTGCCAACTAGTGGTCAGAGGCTGAACTACAACATAAAAATGAACGGCTGGCAGAAAAGTTTACATTTTAA
This sequence comes from Austrofundulus limnaeus, assembly GCF_001266775.1. Lineage (NCBI taxonomy): Eukaryota > Metazoa > Chordata > Actinopteri > Cyprinodontiformes > Rivulidae > Austrofundulus > Austrofundulus limnaeus. Next base: position 792,587 of record NW_013952648.1, on the reverse strand, counting down.
AGCTTAACAAAAAAAATCGATACAGGGCTTTAGAGTATCGATACAGTATCGGGAAATGAAATATCATGATATTTCAGTGTATCAATATTTTCTTACACCCCTACACAGAATAGAGTAGAAATAGTCTTTATTGTCCTGCCGAGGGGAAATTCAGGTGTCACAGCAGCATCAGTTCACACACTAGTTACTTTACAAACTATAGACAGTACACAAAAAAAACGAAATTAACACGGACTTGCAATGATACGACTACTAATAATAAAAAATATACCCTGCCCCTCGCACTGTGACTGCTGGATATGGGCACCAGTGACCCACGCAACCCTGAAAAGGAAGAAGCGTGTACAGAAAATGGATGGATGGATAATATAAGGAATTGTGCAAGAATAAAAAAGATGTTTTGTTTTAGAGACAGTAGACTATCAGACATTAGGAATCAGAATTTGCCTATTTTCAGTGCAAAAAATAATCTCAGATTATTAACTGTGAAGTATCACAGAGCAGACAAACACAGATGTACAATTACAGCAGAATTAAAAGTTTAAAATGGGTAATAACAGAGCAGGTGATTGCTCAGATTAGTAATAATATAAATGAGTTGTTCAGATGAGTAATGACAACGAACACTAACAGTACAAATGATTGTGTAGCAGCTGTGTGTAAAGTCTTCATGATTTTTGTAAAGTCTTAGTGATTTTTCGTCGTTGTGCAGTCGGCTCATTTTRATTTTATTTCTCGTCTTTTCAGGAAATGATCGATGAAGCCGACCAAGATGGAGACGGTGAAGTGACCGAGGAAGACTTCCTACGGGTGATGAAGAAGACCAACCTCTACTGAACCTCCTAAAGCGTGTCGTCTRAAACCGAGGCCTTCTTAAAACTGACGTTTGATCCTTGTTCGGTCAGCGAGTTTKTTKTTTTTTTTTCCCTCCCAGGAACYGAGGCAGAGACGTTTTTATGTACATATTTTTATTGAACTGTTTTTGCGTCAAGATTTTTCTACAAATCTAATAAATATTTTGTTACAGGTATTTGTCTGGTGTCACGTTTACTCTTAAAACAGAGTTTTTACCAAGAAATCTGTTCATATTACTTCAACAAAACAAGCACCGACRCCTCACAGTAAGAAGATCCTGGGTTTGATCCCMAGTTTGGACCTGGGGTCTTTCTGTGTGGAGTGTACATGTTCTCCTTGTGCTTGTGTGGGTTTTCTCCAGGTACTCCGGTTTTCCCCACAACACTAAAACATGTACAGTATGTTGCCTTCAGGCCCAGGCCTCCCTTGAAAAAGAGATCTGTGACCTGAACAGGACTTGCCTGGTTAAATAACAGTAAATAAATAAAAATAAACATGTAGACATTTATCACTACTATAATAACTGCAGCAAATCTACATTTTTTTTGTATGTATTTAAAGCGGGCAGCTTTTCTTTCTGACCAAACCTTAAATAATGGCAGAAATTTAAAAAGTGGAACAACTTTTGAGGATTTTTCTGAAATCATTTCACTGTTGCATCTAGCAAAGCACAACCAGCCAGACGTGACTTCAGTTGGTCTTTAACCTGGATGATGTTACTGTAAACAGAAATGACTGGTGCGAACCAAAGATGAGTAACTTAGTAAAAGTCACTCTCACTTCGTGTTTTGACTCGCTGAACTCGGTGGCAGAACGCTGAGCGGACTCGTCTAATCTGCTTATTTCGGTCGCCGTAGAGGAAAGATGCTCTCGCTGATTTTTTGTGACATGCAGCGGAAATCTGGTTTTTTTTTTTCGTCCAAAACAGTCGAACCTTTGTCGAAAAAATAAAAATAAAAAACAGGATATGCGCTGACGTGTTTTTCCGACCCGTCAGACGGCTGTCTTATTATTTTCAGGATGCTTGCCACTGATTGTGAAAGTTGAGATAACCTGTTTTAGAAGACATGGAGAACCTCGGGTGGAAAATCTGAGACGCTTCTCTCAAGGTGAAATCCATGTTTTGGAAACAAAAAATAAAAGTATTCCACAGGGTTCTTGATTACTTTATTTTAGTTGAKCGTGTGTAGTTCTGACGTTTATCGGAGCAGTTGTTTTTACAATCGTACTCACGTCCCGAGCAGAGTGGTCCAAGTTTGAAGTTGTTGAGTTAAAACTTGGAATTGCTCCAGATGAGCCGAATCAAAAGGTCATAGTGTTCAAACGTCTGGTCGGTTTGAGCTCTCGTGACTCAAATCGATCCGCCTTGCTGCAGCTGAAAGAGCAAAACTCAGCAAGTGAAAGAAGAAACGCAGAACTGAAGCTCGGTTTGAGTCGAACAAAGAATCAAACGACGTCTCGGTGACTCCTGACCCCATATTCTCCAAGTCTCTGATAAATAAAGAGGCATTTGGACTCCAGAGTTTCTGTGTGGCATAAATAAAATGGAAGWTATTTAAGTAGATGTTTAACATTTAGAATAAGTATAAATTAAGATGAAAAATAACTGTCAAAATATCTCAAAGTATTGAGCAGATTTGAATGAAACAACAATCATAAGATGAACACTGACAACAATCYATTTAAAGCCTTGGAAATAAAAGGGTTATAACTTTATTACTGAGTTAAAGTCTCACATTATAACATCAGGTTGAGTTTTTACAAGTTTTGACCAGAAAAGCTTTATATTTTTGATCCTAAGCTGATGTTTTTTTTGTTTGTTTTTTCACCAATAAGTGAACTCGTTTGAAAGATTCTGTAATTGTTTTACGCTGGACGCTGTCCTTAGGATTACTTATTTCTGTATGTGAGGTTAAACTCTAAAATAATCTTGATTCAGGATTGAACAGGTGAAATAACTTTGAAAAAATGTTATTTAAAATAACCAGTTGATAGATAAGTATGTTAGAATGATTATTATATTATTTGATGTATTACAGGCAGTGTAACATAACATTTTCAGTGTAATGTATATAAAAAAAATAATGGCGGTATGTTATATAATGACTTTGCTCATGTAGGTCCCTTTTTAGGCATTTGAATTTGTGGCACCAAAGTAAAATAAAAAGTTTTAAAAAATGTCACAACATGTTCATCATTTAGCTCACTTTGAGGAAAATATCCTAGTTAAAAAATTCCACTAACATTTTATTTAATTTCCTTTTACATTTAGC
>NW_013952648.1:785671-788459 GCF_001266775.1 Austrofundulus limnaeus | reverse complement strand
TATATATATAAACTGCTTTTATTTTTCTGTTTATTTTGTTGACGGCGCATTGAATTCTGGGATACCGTCAGCCGCATAGGATATTCAGATGCAGCCGATGTTTTTGGGGTATTGTCGGCCACATTTGTAGGCACCTATGAATTGGGACAGCCTACGGCGGAGGGGGGGTAGTGATGTAAGTAGCCAACAAATGCGGCCGGCGTCGGCTGCAACCCATGAATTGAGACACAGTCAATGTCTCAGGATGATGACATCATAACTAATCTGCGCCAACAGAGGCTGCGTTCCATTCTGAAATACTTAAATTTAAACTTTGACATTTAGCTACATTTAAAATGCAACTTTTATATTTAGATTAAGAATTTAACAGTAAAAATTTGTTTAGATTAAGAACAATGAGCTAAATAACAAAACATGTTAGTTTCAACTACGCCTTTTTATATGAGCTAAATAATAAAAATGTGACAGTTTTTTACATTTTATTTTTTACATTCGAAAGTRTAAGTGTTCATATTCTCACTTTGGACATGTTTAAACTGTAAAAAGTGACAGGACTTGATAAGTCTGGTTTATCGACAGTTATTTTTTTCTTCTTTTTTTTATTACACAAACAGATGCCATGTTCCATGGCACAGACCACTGAGCTACTGCGGACAAATACGTTCTTATTTTTAAAAGTGGCATGAAGAAAGGCAGCGGGCGACAAGCATTCGTTGCAGAAAGTCTTTTTACTTGTTTCTTTTGCGTCACCTTGAAAACACAAAGTTAGGAAGCAGTCGGGGGATGAGGTGGGTGATTGTGAAACTGCCTTAAATAGAATAAAGATCACTTTAAAATAATCAAACARTAAGTGATTTAAAGCTCTGGTGTCGTTTTAGGATTCCAGTTTCATCAGGTCTGCGTGTGTTTGAACAGAGAAGGTACTTTACCWGCCCAGAGGAACTTTTTTTAGTTGTTGACACCGTGGATGTTGGCTTTCAGATCAGAACTTTCCAATGGGAGTTTGATGTTTTTGTGCAGCGGTAGTTTCATGGCCTTTAATGCCTTCACGGCCCCTCAGCTGCCTGTTATTCCCCTTCTGCTGTGGTTTAACAGWATTCACATAACGCAGCCGGTTCTGTACTCCCACTGCTCCGCCGCTCGGCTTGTTTTTTTTCCCATAAAACAATCGATTTCCAAAACAACTAAGCGAGTTTGGTTCGCTGCTGGTAAACGAATGATTATTAACCCTTAAAGGTCAAAAATGTGTCACGAGCCCCCCCTTTTTGAGTAAGAAAAGTTTTAGGCAGAGAAATATTCGTCATTGTTCCTTGAAGAAGCTGTGACTGCTGCTGGGGTACGTTTGGTCTTTTAATCTCCATCTCTTAGATTTAAGTTAATTTTAAAGAATTTTAAGACAAATTATTGATCAAACAATTATCTGATCTGCTTTTATCTCCGTTCTTCTTGAGTGTTTTGCTGTTAGTTTTAAAAACCTTTTATCTGCTGCGATCAAAAAGGGGAACTCTTTGAGCAAACAGTTCCAAACGCAAAAATGACTGATGTGATACAGAAACCTTTTTTTTTCTCTCCTAATCTGTAAAATCTGGGACTCCGGAGTTMTGGTTACACACCTGACTGCACACGTAGACCTACAAGTTTTGATGGTGAACCTGTTAAGGCAGGTCCGCTTCCGCTCCTTAACCAATCGTCTTTAACCATTTACAACGTCGAGCAGAAAACACTAAATAAAAACTGACAAATGAGGTCTTTTATGAATTGTATAAAGATAAAACTGTTTAAGGATTAAAGCTCTGTCAGATAGAGTTTCTTGTCAGATTATTTAACAAATAAAACCATAAAGGAGTTAGGAAATCACCTGGAATACAATCATGTCTACTTTATTATTATTATTTAAAGTTGGTATTTATTGAAAACGTATTGAAGCGCGTCCTCTTATAAATGTATTTATCAATAAATATTGAGTAGAACCTCCTGAGATTCTGCATCCTAATTGGTTTTAGACTAGTTGATGTTGTTTCAGGGGGGCTAAATATGTTGTTTTATTATTTTAAACTAAATATTTATTTAACTTCTTAATTTTATTTGATGTTTATGGTGTTCTAGTATGTAGCTAGGGGGAAATTAAAAAAGCACAGGAAGCAACAATTTGGGACTCAAGGGGATAAAGCTGGGGGGGGGCAACATACAACATGTGGAGAGAAAAAATCTACTTTAACGCAAATATTTAGCTTCATCAGTGTTCTTGAAACAGTTTTAATGAGCTGGAGGTAAAAACAGAGTCATGATGTTTCTGCCTGTTCACTGGTTTGTATCGTTAGCAAAATATCTCTGGACTGGACGGAATCTTTTATTTAATTAATTTAATTAATTTAATGACTGGGTTTCATTTACAGATGAGGATTTAACCCAGGCAGCAGAGATGTTCACAAACACACAAAAAATATCGATTTAAGCTTCGAGGTTTGACCAAAATGACTACAGATTAAGATTATCTTGAGCTGAAACTAGATTTGGGCGATTTTTTTTTTCTCAAACAGTTGACCATTATTCAGGTTTTAATGGGAAAAGTCTGATGTGATGTCAGGAACACAGGTTTTATTCCCAAAGTAATGCAAAAAAAAACAACTGGAGCTTTTTTTGGTTTTTAATAAAATTACACTTCTAATCTGTTGGATTTTAATTTTACAGTATTTCTGTGCAGAAAGGCTGATTACACTGCAAAAACTGTCCACCTAACCAAGTTTTAAAATCTTATATCAGCCAAAAAATCTTTTTGATCTTGTTT
>NW_013952648.1:778656-785223 GCF_001266775.1 Austrofundulus limnaeus | reverse complement strand
CTGCAAATTATTCTTAGTCTAGAAGTTCTGTTTTGTCAGAGATTTAATTAAAATATTTAAAAGTCTGATAGTTCTTGTTTTTAGCCGTCTATGTTAAATTTAAGTTGCAGCACAATGACTTTTTTGGATAAAAACAATGGTTTGAGTGGATGTTTGAGTCGATGTGCTGACTGGCTGGATTTCAGAAAACCTGTGGGTGTAATTACACGTTCTGAGAAATGAAACGTTTGTCTGTCTGGTGTTTCTCAGATCAACTCGATAAGTTTTATAGAACAATTTCAAATTCAGCAATTTAGAATTTTTTTTCCTTTTAAAAATCAACAAAACGTGTTTTTAGAAGAGTGTATTAAATGTTACAGTAAAACTGGACAATTTACGCTCAATTTGCAGCCCTTTTTTTTATTTATTTATTTATTTTTTTGGATTCTAGTTTTAAAAATAACAATAAGACTTTGATTTGAGTGCCGGTGACTAAACAAATAAAACGATCAACAACAAGCTGTGTCATCGCTGCTGTCAAACAAGTGAGCGGGCCATCCCCCACCCACGTCCCCGCGCTCTTCTTCCTGTACGCTTACGGTAACATAGAGCTCGCTCACTTTCCTCAGCCACAGAAAAAAAAACACACAACTCATTTATCAGAGCCTCACTAAAAACTGTTTTAATTAGAAACAAAAAAATTAAAAAAATAAATAAAAATGATACCTGCAAAACAGAAACCGGTTGTTTTGTGAAAAGCGGAGAAAATTCTGCAGAATGTGTACGCGCTGCGCGCACTCGCTCACAACCTGGAACTGCAGACTGTTGACAGAGGGGAGACCGCAGCAAAGGAAATCATACTACTGACAGTGGGAGGAGGAAGTAAACAACACAATTAAAGTAAACAAATCGTTGATTGAAATACAAATACGTGGGCAAGAGCWATAATAGAAAGTTTACAAGCTTACGTTTCATTCATCAAATGAAGTGGAAAGAGAGAAATGACTTGTTTAGAGTTAAATTACCACACACACACAGACACACACACACGCATGCACACACACAATAGATCTATTTCAGCACAGACCAGTGCAGTTTGCAGGGATTTATTTTATTTTATAAGAAAAATACAAACAGAAATTCAATAAGTAAGAAATAAATCATATTTAGGTTCATGTTTATGCTTCTGGTTTTGTGTTTCAGTTTGTATACCTGATAGTGATACTTTGTGTTTTGATAATCATGTTCTATATTTTTATGTTTGATATAGAAATGCATAATTCTGTTTATGTTTCACTTTTAACTTCCTGTTTTTATGGTTTTTTTTATTTTTAATATTCAGCCTTTCGGTTTTTGTGTTTTTCATTTTAATTGTCCTCGTTTTCAGATAATTTTGTTATATTTTGGATGTTTGTGCTTTTATTTTTATTCTGTGGAACACGTTTGAATTTACACACTAAGGGACAGTTTATATGTTGCTCTATTTTATTTTGATTATTTTGAAACAAACAGTGACATCAAGTCAAACGAAGCATTTGGTCCTGATGAGCTTCAATAGGGATTTACAAAAAGTAAAAATAACTAGACATGGGTTTTTACAATGTAAAAATAAGTGTGCATTGCCATGTAGCATGTCATTGCAGCATGGCTTTGCCGACAGCAGTGGACTTGCAGAATGAAATGTGACCAAGTTCAAATGTGTTTTCTACCAACTTGTGCTCAAGTCAGCAGGTGTCTGTAATGAGCATAATTGCGTAACAATATGAAGTTTGTAGAGATTTTTTGTTAAAGTTACTGTAGCTGGTTTGTGAACCCTGCTCTCCCACATGAAAGCCCATAGAGTTAACTATGAGACCATTGGGGCTGTGGCAGAGGGCACTGCCAGGGTTTGGTTTGTATGTGTGTAGAAAGAGGCCACATTGCCAATGCAATTGTTGACACTAAACTTTAATATATCACAGCAATAGAGCAATATTAGGACAATATAAAAGTCAAACATCAAAATAGTCATATTAGTATTGTAACCACTGAACTATTGTGATTAAATATTATTAAACTACGGCTCAGTACTGAGTTGATACAGCAGGGGGCAGTATTGGACACATACAAGGCTCCATTGACTCCCATTATAAATTATTATACATTAATATTTCAAAAACTATAAGTTGTACAGGCACCAAAAGGCATAGCCATCATTTGGCACAGGAGCTTTACAGATATAAATTACAATGGCAGCTCTAGGACAAAGTATGCAGGAGGAGAAGCATGCCAAAGTTGAGATGACTTGGATGGGAAACGAATCACAATAGTGTGCAATGCACACTGATAATCAACCTGTTTTTGACTGAGTCATTTTGAGAAGCTTTAAACGTAAAGAGAAGAAAACATCTTTATGTGATCATTAAATATAATTAATTACAATAAATAAAAAATACACAGTGATAAATTAGCCTATTAGAGGAATCACTGACATATTAGAAAGTTTTATAAATCTGAGTTCAGTCTGTGGGGCAGCCGACTGTTGTGGTGCCCTTAAGCAAGACACCGAACCCCCAACTGCTCCCCCTTGTGTGATTCTCATGGTCAAAAGCAGAGAACAAATTTCAGTGTATGGAAACATGTATTGATGATAAATAAACATTTACATTCTTAGATTTCTTACTCAAACTTCTGAAATAAGACAAAAATGTTTCCTTTCTTCAGAGATAAAAAATTTATATTTTTTTGTTTGCAGAAATGAAATTTTCCAAAAGCAAACTTTATAATTAAATCACAAAATAGACCTTTTTTTAAGCCACAGCTGCATAATTTACTAAACAAACGTACATTGAAAAAACATGGAATTAAAGTTACAGTAACTTGAGAAAATATTTATAATTACAATTTTACAATAACAGTTCCATTTCCTTTGGAAAAAAGCTCAGCTTTATGTTAACATGATTTTTTTGTGTGTTTTCTTTTCTTCTAGACAAAGTTTTTGACCTCGAGCTCTGAATTGTGTCTCACTTGTGTCAATTTCTTTTAAATACAACTCTAATAGACATCCATTTTTTATCAGTTGCTTGTTTCCAGGTCTCGGGGCAGCTTGTGTCCATCCTCTGCGTGTGAAGCGCTAACACACGAGACCGAATGAGGATGAGTGGTTTACAATGTAAAATAAAAAAATAAAGATGTCTGAAGCTGAAAGACTGTGACAACACATGGGCCTGGAGCTCAGTTTCCTCCGATCTGTCTCGCGTATTTTCGTCGAGCTTGCGGCCATTTTGGTACTTCCCACACACCAGCGGTCCCTGTGGGGACACCCTGACAGGTACAAGTCCATCATAGGGACACATTAAGACAAACACACTGACTCACACCTGGCTTCATTAATTGTACTGTGTGTTTTTGGTCTGTGGGAGAAAACCCACATGTGCACGTGGAGAACATAAAGGCCACACAAAGGCTGGGAGGTGAACCTGCAACCTTCTGACCAACTTTGCCATGACCCTCTAATAAATACATATTTTTTTTCAGAGTTAATAAACGACTTGTCAGAAGTCTTCAAGATATTTTAAAAGGTGAGTTTCTCTTTGGTTTCATGTTTGTTCTGATCGTAGCTGATCTACAGCTGGTCTAATAAACTAAAACAATGTGCTGCATCAATCTCAGGACAACAGCCTACGCAAAACTATGGCTGTGTCTCAATGCATGGGATGCAGCCGACGTGGGCAGCTTACGTCACTGCCCCGCACCGTAGGCTGTCCCAACTTGTAGGTGCGTATCACCATATTAACGAGGCAGAGCGTGGTCACGCAAACATCTATAGACTAGATGGTCTCATTTCACAGCACTTTATGCAGCCGACGAACGGCCTACAGTCCGCGAAGACTAGGGGTGATCAAACATTTTCCCTCAGAGGGCCAAAATCAAAAAACATTTTAGCTGAGGGGGCCAAAATCAAAAAACATTTTAGCTGAGGGGGCCAAAATCAAAAAACATTTTCACTGAGGGGGCCAAAATCAAAAAACATTTTCACTGAGGGGGCCAAAATCAAAAAACATTTTCACTGAGGGGGCCAAAATCAAAAAACAATTTTCTCTGAGGGGGCCAAAATCAGAAAAATATTTTCTCTGCGTGGGCCAAAATCAAAGAAACATTTTCCCTGAGAGGGCCAAAATCAAAAGACATTTTCTCTGAGGGCCCCAAAATCAAAGAAACATTTTCCCTGAGAGGGCCAAAATCAAAAAACATTTTCTCTGAGGGGGGCAAAACTAAAATCTGAGGGCCGCGGGCCGCTTGCAGTAATATAATACATGAAATGCAAATACTTCTTAAGTAAAGTAGTTTTATATTTATGAATAAGCTAGCAGCCAGTGCAGTTGCCCATATTTTTTTCAACACATGGACATGGAGAAAATTCAACATATGCTCAGGCAGCAAAGGCTCATGGGACTTTTCATAAATTTAAATTTGAGTATATGTGGTCTTATAAGGTGTACAAATCTAGATGTGTGCTTAAATCTAATCTAAATGTCTCATGTTGTTACTTGTATTTTATGTTTAATCTTAACATAATTCTGAGACAAAGTGCGTACCGTGAGTTAAGACTATCTGACTACAGAGCTCCTTGTACCTATAGTTGGACCAATAGTTGAAAAGTGGAAGTAATAGTGTTTCTACATAGAACAGGAGATTATAATCTAATAACCAGGACAACTGCTGGTGGGCCAAATCAAATGGCTTGGTGGGCCAATTTTGGCCTCTGGCGTAGACAGTGGTCAACGTCAGCCGCGGTCTACGTCGGCTGTCACATTATACCTCTGATCAGTTCTAACATCAAAATAATTTGATACAAATGTCTAAATTTTGTTATTCTGCTGTTGRTATCCAGTCTGTTTCTGAATGACTTCTCTGTTTCTGTGTACAGCGCAGGTGATTGACATCTGAACACAAAACATTTTGGGAGACGCATTTTAAAACCCGATGTGGACAGAAGTGTCGGCGCTGACCACCTTCCGTCACGTCTGCTGAATCGGACTCAAACCGGTTTGGTAAGACGTGTGAACAGGCTGACCCGTGTCGGGGTTTCTGCTGCTCAGAGGCACTCGTTATCTCACACTTTCTGCACTGTGTGTAACACTCTGGCTGACCACAAAGACAAACTGTCACTGGGTGACGACACGTCGCTCCTTACTCTTTTGTCATATAAAAAACACACCTCACAGAAATTCACTGGAAAAAACTTCACTTCTTTAACGCAGATGAGACGCCGGTGATGATTACTATTCTCCACCTGAGCATGAAGTGCCGAAAACAAACCAGTTCCACTTTCTACCAAATTTGTAAAAAATAGAAAACTGAATGAAAAACAGGCTCTTTATTTGTCAGCACTGAGGAATGTAAATATTTTTAGTCAAATAAAGAAAAAGTACAGATACTATGYGTTTATATTCAGGTGGTAAATTGAAGTCTCATTTTTTCCTTCGAACATTTTTAGGTAAACTGGAATTTTTAAATTTGAGCAATTTGGGTAGTAATTTACATGGTTATTTAAATATTAGGATCACTCAGAGGGAAACCAAAAAATGTCTTGATTTTGTTGTTTCTTGGTTTTGAAAAAAAATTGTTTTAAGTTTTTGAAATTAAAAGTAATCAAGCTTTATCTCTTTATCAACATAATAAAATAATAAAGTGAATGGTTACAAACTTTTATTTAGAAAAACAAAAAAGAGAAGAACTGAGTTATACAGACCTTTAATTATTTTAGTTACAGTATATTACTTGTTTTTGGGTATTTTTATATACACAAAATTTATATTTTGACCACCTTTAAGCAGACAAGGTTACGGTTAGGGTTGGGCAATAGTGACACAAATTTACCACCATTAATTGTGGCATTTAGCCGATAACGATTAATATGATGATTAATAGATGAAAATTTGCACTCGCGTGTAGCCTATGTTGTGGCCTCGGTTTGCATTTTCTGGGTTTCCTCTTACTCCAGCATATGGTGATGTTTCATATGATTAAACAAGTTCGTAAGGTTAGCATTAGTTGCTCCAGCTCACATGCACGTGTTAACAGTGAGCGTGTCCCACACAAAGATATGTATTATATAATTATAGTAACGGCAAAGTGTTAAATATTAATTGTKGACAGTTTTACTGACAATTAATTGCACAAAATACAATCCTGGTACAAGTTTTAGGTCATGGTTCTCCATGTGAAGTAATGAGATGTTATTCTTATTAAAAACAAACAATTTATTTCAAGAAATCACTTGATTCATATAGCTCTTATGTTGCTGCTTTATATTCAAATAGCTATAAATATTATTTACAAGTTCAAGTCATTTACTAGATTTCCAACAAGTTTAGCTGTGGTTACTTATTTCATCCAGAAAAATAAAGTCATGAAACATCCTGATTGTGTGAGGAGGACTAATGAGTAAATCTGGGTCCAAAAACACAACATGGCAGCTCCTATAAAAGAGGTCCTCTGTTTTCAAACACACTTAGTGTATTGTTCAGTGGTGGGCAGCACTAATCTAAATATTAGTTCCACTAGCCCTAAAGCACTAACTCAAATATTTAGGTCCCCTAATTC
>NW_013952648.1:741211-777628 GCF_001266775.1 Austrofundulus limnaeus | reverse complement strand
ATAATAAACAGAACAAATAGGAAGAGCTCAATTCTTTTGTTTTTAAAACAATATTTAGACTTTGTTTCCACAACGTTTCAACTTTATTCTTTGAATTTGTATTTTGATAGTAATCTCAAAACTCAAACAGAAAACGCTTACTTCTTCATTTTTATTATTACATTAAGTGACCATATTCTTTCATCTCAAGTTCTTTTTTTAATAATACATGTAAAAAAGAAAAATGTTAAAGAATTTTCCCTTTTTTCTTCTTGGAAATGCAAAACTCTTCTTAAATTAAATGCTATTAAAAATAGAATATGAAGACAAAACAACAACTCTTGATTATAATTAATATTAATATTTTAGAATCAGAACAGTGAGACTTCTGAGTATAAAGATTAAATCCTTTCATATCGCTGCACAAACACAAACAGTTTGGTTCAGTGTTTTAATTTGAAGCAGGTTAGCACATTTAAATGTACCAAGAGTTACGCAGACAAACAAACCACAGGTGGGTTCGGAGGGATTTGTTGATGGCAGCCCCAGCAGGAAAATCTTTGAGTTTGAAATCTACCTGAAGACATATTTTCCCTTCTGAAAGTGCATCAAGAAAGGGGACTCCTGAAAAGACACACATTTGAGGGGGTTGCACCTCTCCGACCTGTCCAAGCCCCCACCCACCTGTTCCTTTACGCTAACCGAGAACACAGAAGAGTCAGGTTTTCTCTCGTACTGTCACTCTCACTTCCTCTCTCCTGCTTGCAGAGGATGAGCGCAACAGCCGTGTGTGCAGAGGAGGCGTGTGCAAACACTGACGAGGCAGAAAGCCTGAGCTTCGGCACTTACGTAGTCGGACATACTGATTAATCTTAGATCCCTCTTGAGATTCTAATGGTCCTGTTTGTAGTGCAATGCAATGGAGTAGATGCATCACTCACAATTATCTCCACACAACTGCACGTTTTTCTCCAACCAGGCAGTAAAAATGTTGTTGGCCATTACAACATGAAAACATGACGATAAAACAGAATAAATTGCTCACACATTATTAGCACTGTGCTGGTGGGGAGAGACTTTCGTTGTTGCACGGCACTAACGTTACAGACTGATTGCATGTGCCAGCCACAAAGGAAAGAAACCTGACCTGTTTGGTCAATGCAGAGCGGCGTGTGAAACGTGTCCACGTGAACAGTGTGAACCGCTAGCGTCGGGTGGCAGGGTGACGATCTGAGCTGGACTTGCAGCCACAGGATGTCTGTAGCCGATGGCTGAAACAGAAACATGGCTTCAACCGGGCCTCTATCCCTGGCATTATGACAAATCTAGACCAGTGCTCTTTGAGGCCTGTTTAGTCGATTTGTTTCAAAATAAAATTCTAAACATGGCTTTTGTTTGATTTTAAAATCAGCTGACAAACACTTGTAGCAGAGAAGGATTCAGTCACATTTCACAGTTTGCAGGTCCGGTCTTTCGTGGATCTTTTCATAGAACCGAACTACATGTAGTTTGTGGTGTTGGTTATTTTGTTGTTATTTTGAATTTTAGATACTTCAGGATCGGTTGTAGTTATGTACTTTAAACCAGTGGTTCCCAAAGTTGGGGTCAGAACCCTTTTGTGGGTCACAAAACATCTCCTTAGATAATTTTGATGTTGGCTTCAGTGTTGTTACTGGTCTAATGTTTTTAAACACACTGTATATGTCTGGGACTCTTATTGTGAAGGATGAAAGGAAGTTCTAGTTTAATAAAACACATTGGACTGGTTAAAGAAAATGCTTTGGGTTCTTTGATATTTGATCTCTCCCAAAAAAAAGTTCAATAATTCTTAGCTATAATAATAAATAAGCAGCACAAATAGGATTAGAACACTATTTAGACTTTTTTCACGTTTCAATTTTATTCTTAGAGAATTGTATTTTGATTTTGATTTCTAGACATTAATTTAAATGCAAAAAAATTGATAATGGGATGTTTTCACCATGTTGAGGGTGAAAGCTGTCACACATTTTGTTCACGTGTGTCACTTATCTACAAGGTCAAGTGTCAAAGTCAAGGCCCGCGGGCCAAATSTGGCCTGCAGGTGACTCCCATTTGGCCSGCCAAGGGCACTAAGTGACAACATTCTGCACACAGTAAATATTGCCTCATGTTGACTGTGAAGAATGTTTCATGTGTCAACTGTGTTATATTAGTGCTTTAGTGCTAACTTTTCAGTGTGTTAGTGCTTTAGAATTAGGGGACCTAAATATTTGAGTTAGTGCTTTAGGATGAGGGGACCTAAATATTTGAGTTAGTGCTTTAGGATTAGGGGACCTAAATATTTGAGTTAGTGCAACTAATATTTAGATTAGTGCTACCCACCACTGCATGTTTTATATTTCAGGAATGTGGAGCTTGGTTTAGGTGGGTGTGACCTGGTTTTCTATAAATATTGTGAGGACACAGGATTGGGAACCCTTTCGTTTAGATCTCTGGAGCCACAGAAGGGCTCGGGGGTGAAATGGTGCATTTATATTTGAAAATAAGCATTCAACTGAGAACTTAATTGGTTTTCTTCGCATGACTTGGGCTTCCAATCTGAACAATTGCTTTACGGTGATCCCCTGTAATTTAGCAGAAAACTAGAAATAAAGTAAATATTGCAGAGGAAGTAACTCTTTCTTTTTGCTCAGGCTTTTTTATGAGTTTTCAAACTAAATTTGTTGTTTGTAATGTAAACGTAAATTCAATTGCATTAAAAAAATACAGTACGGCACATGACGCGTGCCAAGTTCCCACATTCCACAACAGTTTACTGTACACTATGCAGTGTGTAGTTGTCTGGTGTTTAACTTTCGTGTGTTGTTTGGTTCTTACTAAATTACGATGCCACCCAAATGTGCCATAGCAGGGCTCTTCAACTAAATTGCTCCAGGGGCCACAGTTACTGCAGGCCAACAGTTGAGGGGCYGAACATCCAGCAATTAAAGTCATTTTGTAAATAAACCAAGTATTACAAAGATCTGTTACCTTTGAARTAGTTTATTTAATCATGAATGCAACATACAGAACCCTATGTAATAAAAGTAGTGATAATAAAACGATGAAAMCAAAAATAACACATTATGCCTCTTACTTACCATAAATATTATTTTGACGATTTTTTCAACCAATTTTATTTTCACTTTCATAGTTTTATCTTAAACTGCTTGCAATTTTAACTGTCTTGGGTGTTCAGAGACACCTTGTAGCCAAGATTYTGGTGTTTCTGTAGATAMCAAACATGCCTATGTCTAACTAAATGAACTTAGAGTAAACYAAAAGCACTCGGAGAGCGCAAACCTCCGCCAAGACCGTATATTTGTGTGTGTGTTTGTTTTGTATGTGATTTATTACATTTTTAGTCATTTGTGTGTTTGTGTACAAGTGCTTTACAATGACTAAACACATAATAAATTACATGCAACAGGAGTGGAACACCATCAGAAAAAAAGAAAACATTTAGCCATAAAAAAACAGAACAAACATAATTATTTAAGAAAACCAATATCTATTGGATAACAGACCTGGGGGGGGAGTCAAGCTAGCTTACCTTTCAGATACAGGTGGGGGAAAAAAACTCCAAAACGTAAACACAAACTATAAAATTGTTAGTACGCGCAGGCCAATGTATTATGAAAATGATCTGTTGTTACATTAAAGTAACTTCAAACAATAAGTTTTTCGATGCAAAAACAATTCGGTCTAAAGTTTTATTTCCGTGCGCCTTTGTTATTGGTCTTCTAAACCGCTTCAGGCAATCCCATTGGATGTCTACAGTCGGGGGGGTTGACCCGTCTACGAATGATCCGATGTGATTGGAAGTCTACGGTCTTCCTGGGTTCGGATCGTGATCCRGATCACCACCAAAATTTAATGGTGTGTTCCTTTGGCCAATACCCATTTGTGGTGAAAATTTCACAAAAATCCGTCCGTAGGATTTTGAGTAATTTTGTCCACAGACAGACAGCCATGCACGACCAAAAACATTACCTCCCCCCTTGGCAGAGGTAATAAAGTCGAAAACCAGGGGTTTGGGCTAAAGAGATTAATGATCCGATTGGCAGGCTGAACTTCGGTCACTCGCAGACCAGAAGTGGCCCACGGGTCGCCAGTTGAATAGCCCTGCGCTATAGACCTTTATTGGATCGCAATCAGTATTCCCATTTTTTCACAGTTCGTGGGTACTAAAAATTGGGTTTCACCTTATTGCCTTTTTCTGTTGCAAAATTAAGTTAAATTACTATTAATGCAACTTTTTAAAATTGTGAATGGACATTCATAATACCTGCTGCCTTACAGCTGCGTCATCATTACATCTCCTACTTTATCAGGTATCAACCATGAGCTAAGAGATTTAGTGTGGATGGTTTCTTTTATGTATTTAGAGTCTATATAAAGTTAGTCACAATGAGGTCAGATGCCCATGATTATCAAGAAAAGCTCAAACCACCTAAAACACGATTGGCTTCCACTGAAAAAACAATTGTTCACCTCTGGTTCAGCATTAAAGCTTAAAATGGGTTTCCTGTTGTGGCAGCAGACTTTGTCTTGTGTGGCCAAGATGCAGTGATGCATTCAGGTTGTCAATACCACACTTGCGAAGACTACCTGTGAAAAGGTATCGCTCCACTGATTCAAACTGAAAATGGGAAGTCCGTCTCCCTGTAGTTTCCTGTCATGTGCACACAAGTCTCTTTACGTTGACACGCTCGTATCTGCAGGCCCCACGCACGCGCCGCTTTGACGACACTCGAGGAGACGTAGTGGTTGCCAGTGGAAAAGAAAATGTATTACTCACGCTAGTTTCTGCAGCTTTCCAACTCTGCAAGTGGTTTTCCTCTGTCCTCAGGGATAAGTGTATAAAAGGTAAGTAACAGGTCCGTGCATTTCCAGTAAATCTTTCAACGAAGACTTTTGGTGATCTGAGTCCTACTGCTGACGAGATGAAGCTGATTGCTTTTTGCCTTTTGACAGTCTGCTGCTTTTCTTTGGTGTCGACAAACCAGACAGACAACTTGAGAAAATTACAAGAAATTCTCCATCAACTTAAAATAATTGAAAAGACCATGAAGGTCAGTTTATCTACACTTGTTTTGTTTTTTTAATGCATTCACCTCGTCTGTAGCTTTCTTTATTCAAACACATTTTCCTCTGTGTCTTGCAGAACAAAGATCAGATGGTGAATACGCCGCCACAGAACATCGAGGTAAGCAAAGATACTTTTTGTTTGACGAAATGATTGGCAGTTTGGTCCGTGCTACAAATATTGTGGTTGCTCACCTACGGTTGTAGGGCTCCCACTTTATCTACTAAATGTCATGTGTTGGTTTACTGTAGGAGTAGATAAAAGGATGTTTGGTCGCTTAAAATGTTGGGCAATTGGGACATGCAATCAGCTGAAATAGTTAAATAAAACCCAACTTAATGGCTTCAACTTTTTTTGTTGAAAACCAAATTGATCTAAGTTGGTATAGGATTATTTTTTAAAAGAAAACACAAAATAAATCATAAAATACCAACATTGAAGACCAGAGTAGAGATATATTTGAACTAATTTTGGTGCTAAATAGCCATAATCATAGTTTGTCTTTAACAAATATAGTATCAGCAGCTATGAGCTCTTATCAGTCTTCCATCTTATCAGAGCTGAAGATCTCCACTGAGTCAACTCGAGAGCTCGCTTAGTGCACTTTTTCTTTTTCTCACAGCTTCCGCTGAGTGAAAAGTGATGAACAATCAAGCTGAGAGTAAATGAAACCATGACACTTCCTCACGCCTCCTCGAGAAACTCAACAGGCTCTGCAGCAAGCCAGAAAATAACTTCCCATTATCTCACACTGAAGATGTTCTGAGTTTACCCTTAAAGCAATGCAGATTGTGTAGTGGGTGTGTGCGGTGGTATTCAACTACGTTTTCCTCAATAAGACAACAGTTTTAGCTGTTTTGAGTTTAGTTTCAAACCTACAAACAGCCAACAACTTCAGTAAACAAACTAAAACTTTCCTCCAGAAAAGATTTGTTTCATTTGGAGTCCAGGACCATCAGGTTAGAATAATTATCTTTACAGTGGAAAATCTGGTTTCACTTTAGTTAGAAGATCCCTTCATGTGATTAGAAAGTGAAAAATGTAAACGCCATGACAGAGACAGAGACAAAACATTTATTAGAAATGTTTTGATGAATGTAATGTCAAGAAAAGACAATAACAAAATGATAAAGTTCTGTATTTATGCGAAAGTTGAGTGATTTTAATATTTTCTTTTTTTTTTTAAACAGGAATGTTGTTCGCTCCCTGCCTTGGAATGCTTCAAGGATAAACTGAGTTCGATTCAACTCAACATTTCAAAGAAGCATCACGTCAAATTTTCCAAAAGCCTTCAGCATCCACTAACTGTGAGTTTCCAGAGGTCGGGACTCGTTCAAAGTGCAGCATCGAGAAGTCGGACTTCTTAAACTAAAWTTTCTTTCAACTGTTGCAGAAAGACGGACTGCTGCCGACAGACAGACGGGACTCCTGTAATGACACGAATACTACGGTAAGCCAAGAATAACCGCCGTTTGATATTTTATGGAGCGCTGACGTCTAAAATCTATGAAGCATTAGTAAATCATCMCTTCTGTCTCCCTTCAGTCCACCTGTGGAGAATGCAGCTCACATCCTACAGAAACAGCCCAGGAGTTTTTCAACAGACTAAAGTCTTTCATCGAGCTGGTAAGGCTTTCTCTAAATGTTTCAGTAAAAAACTAAATTTCTTTTTAATTCTCACACCAGAAAACCAATTCTTTCATCTCAAACTACGACAAAGTTAAAGTGAGCATTTGCAACAATACAAACCTAACGTGTGTATTTTCCTTCTTTTATAGGGCATAACCAGGCTGAGCATSAAGTGAAACAGGATGAGGATCAGGACCGAGGACTTAACACTACACTGAAAACAGGACTAACTGTATATGTTGTCGCCTATAAGTATTTATTGTTTCATTATTTATTTGCTGGATGAAGCTAAAGGAGAATGAAAACTGCTCTGTTGCCACCCAGTGGAACTCGACAGTTTCAACATTTGTTTTCCTCCAACATTGAAAGGGAAACTATTTATATGTTGTAGTTCTTAAAGAATTTAAAGTATTACATCAATATTATGTATGATGTGAATCGTGGTACATATTACAGAGATATCATCTAAACGTATTAAATTTATTATAACAAAAATGGGCTTGTTTGTTTGTTTTTTTCTTTCAATGTATGGGGTGTAATTTGTCTGATATTGTGTATTAGACCAAAAGCATTTCTGCTTACCTTTAACCCTGGATGTTTGATTGTGAAGTAGGGTTGGGCAATATTAAAAAAAAAAAAAAAACTAACCACGATTAATTGTGGTATTTAGTCGATAACGATTAATTTGACGATTTATCACCTGGAGTTTCTGGACACCCTTATGTCCCATTCAAATGACCAATTTAGCGAGAAAGATTTGCTGTTTGTAAAAATCTGTTCCAAATTGTGTCAAAATTACAGTCTTCAGGCTATACATCAAACTTTAAATTGTGATGATAGATAAATAAATTACAGAACTTTTTTTTAAATATTCGTCATATTTGACGTGGAGAGGAGYATTGAGCAGACTGACTAGAGAAATCTCCAGTCAGTCTGCCTGCTGCCATTAATCGTGTTAATCGTCAAGTGCCAAAAAATAATCAATTAATGTTTTTCTGGTGATTAATTGCACACGATACGATTATGCCCAACCCTACTATGAAGTAGTTAGGAGCTTTAAACTGAGAAAYAAATGTTGCTTAAAGCAACAAGAACCTCACAGTAAAGCTGATAATCCAACTTAAGAACAAACAAAATTCAGCAGATCCTTTCAAATGCTCCTTTCCTTGACAAAACAATAAAACACCCCTCACAGCCCCCCTTAKGTTTAGAGTTGGGGGTTTTCTCAGTTTGCATAAAGAAAAAAGAGGGTGATGAAAAAAATCATGATTTAAAGTAAGCATAGTGTGACTGATTAATAAAATGAACATTACATAATCTACACATAGGTCACATTAGTAGTCATAGTCATAGTAGTAGTCATCATATTAATGGTAGACCATTAACCAGTTGTGGCTTTTCGATGCGGACCTCCTAACCATTCCATTAGGTTTTACTCGTAACTTCGAAGACAATCCGAGGTCAAACACTTTTTTTATGGCTCCGCCCACTGAGGCCAGAGGCCTGTCTGTCACGGTGGTCTTGTGTGCACGATATAACCTGAATGAAATTAGATATTTACTTATAAATAGGCATAGTAACTTCATCAGGGTAGAACTTAGTCTGATTAGATTTGGGCATGAAAGGGTCAAAGGTCAAGGTTATTTATGATGGTTTATTTCAAAGGTAGACATGTCAGGACAGGCAGCATACCAATGGAAGCTTTGGTGTAAAGTTGCACCTTGTTTAGGGCTTAAATAATAAATAATAAACTGTTTTCATTTAATGTCAGTAATATGCTATTCGTTATTGTTCGTATATTGTTGTGTTCAATGCATAAATAATCCATCCATTTATTAATTTACCATTGTTTCTTACAGGATCATGAGAACCACTGTCCAACAATCACTGTGTGAGGGACGGGTACACCTTGAACAGGTCTCAGGTCCATTACAGGTCCACAT
Source organism: Austrofundulus limnaeus (assembly GCF_001266775.1). NCBI lineage: Eukaryota > Metazoa > Chordata > Actinopteri > Cyprinodontiformes > Rivulidae > Austrofundulus > Austrofundulus limnaeus. The sequence continues at coordinate 768,967 of NW_013952648.1, read as the reverse complement.
AAAGACAAACAACCATTCATTCTCTCACTCACACTTAAGGACAATTTATAATTATCAATTAGCCAAACATGGAGTTTTGACTAATGGGAGGAAACCGGAGAAAACCCACATATGTACGGAGTGGAGATGCAAACTCCACCCCTGCAATAATATTGTTTGTTATGATTAAACCGACATTTCCTCACCACCTCTACTGTCATCATCATCTTCTAAACCAAAAGTGTGAGAATCAAGATATATTGTGCAATATTAATACTGCTCACTGATGGTGTGATGACATTAAATTTAATCAGGGTTCATGCAGGTTTCAGTAAGTTTGACTTAAAACCTTTTAAAAAGACCTTTAGGACCATTAGGACTGACTTAAGACCAACCGACGCATTAACAGAAACATTCACATGGTCCCAGAAATTTTAACATAGAAACCTTGCTATTGCTATCAATTTGGCTATTAAAGAATATTTAATTTTAATACAAGAACACTAAATTATTTTAATGAAATAGTCATATCTATGAGACCTTCATATCGACTGCTGTGGACCGCTTCCAAGAGTGTAAAAAATCACTGATATGAGGCCAAGTCTCATTGAAAACACACTTTCCCATGTTGAAACGACAAGCAGTGGGCATGACTGAACTTTTTTGTTTTTTAGGCGGGTGAACAAGCTGCCATATGTGGGAGGTTGTAGCAGCAAACAGGTCGTAAACTGTGCCAGTTTTTGCCTGCAGTTATCACAGGATTTGTAGTTTGACGCGTACAAAGACCGGTAGCAAAGTTAGCACTTCATGAATACAGATCACATCAAGCTCTGATTACAGTGCTTTACTCTATTTATTCAGCCGACGCTTTCGGGAAATGATTGAAAGTAAAAAAGATTAAGACTTGACAAAATTAAATTTAAGATCTTGAATAAAAATCTGGGTGTTTTAAAGACGTTTTTTTAGGCCTAAAATTTAGATTTTCAAATTTTAGACCTTTTAAAACCCTGTTTAATAAACTAAAACCTAATCTGAGACCCCAAAACTGTAAAGTGCGATTGCTTTTCACTCACATGTAGGCTTAAAAAAAGGGAGCCATTGTAAACTTTCAGTTTGTTTTGTCATCACAGTTCAAGAAAAATTCAAGGTGTTCACATTAAAGCCTGAGATTAAACTAAAACTGCCAGTTTTCATTGCTTTAAAATGTCAACAATTAACATAATATCAATTTACCAGACTGATGAATGTTGTTTTCATTTGTACTTCAAAATTTTAAATTTATAAAACTTTCAGCTATGTTGCATCTTGTATCATTCCCCAGAATTTAAACAAGTGAAAGGCACAAATCAATCGATGTGGATTTACAAGTTTTAAACTCTAAAATACAATAAAATAAAAAGAAAGCTGTCAATACTCAGCATGTTGAATCTTTTACAGGTATTACAACTTCATTCACCACTAGATGGAAGCAAACTGGAGTGATAAGCTGACTGGTAAAAAGTAAAAGTAAAAATTGACAACCCAGTTTGGTTTTTTCTGACGTTAATGTTAACTTTTATAGAACTTGCTGTCACTTTATATTTTAGTTTGTCTTTAAGAGAATAAAGTAGGACTTTAACTTGTGTCGGCTGATAAGTGGCACCATGTTTTTCATTATTACAAGCAGGTGTTTGACATTTTGCTGATGTGGCCGACTTGTGTGCAGAATTACCACAAAGCAAGAAGAAACAGGCCAGTCCACATACAATAAAGAAGTCTCATTATGACAAAGATAAAGATGTTTTTTTTAGCAGGTGTACCCATCTTGCTGTGGAGTTCCCAGATGACGAAGGGGATTTCAGCAACAAAAACAATTTTTTTCAAAGCTGTACTTCACACCTGTAAACAGATGACTCTAAAAAACAGCTGTCTTTGTTTATTGAAGCCACAACACAAAACCAAGCACACATTTTGGTCAAGCACAACAGAACCAAATCATAAAACCTTAAACCACAGAAACAAACAGTAAAATGTAAAGAAGCGATATTTTCTGACCTTTTTCACCTTGCAAAGAAAGCAAAAAAACAAACTGGTTAGTGTTGAGAAAAACAAAAAATCCCTTTAATGATGCAACAAATTAAACRCTTCAAGCCTAACAGACAGAACTCCTTAGCATATCCATGTGTGACCTCACTCTTCCTTGTGTGTAGTTCCTGAAAAGAAACACGGGACAAACTAAAATCTAGTTTGAGCTTCAACACTGATATCAAAACTCCAACAAACTCTCGTGAGATGGAGCGATTTTAAACTACAGCCAAAGCCAGCAGCTGTGCCACCATGGCATCAAGCAAAAGAAAAAGCTTTTCCACCAATGAAAATGGAAAAAAAAAAAAGTTCCTGATTCTGAAGCCAGTTTCACAATGTGTGATTGTTTCTTAGACAAAACACTGCAAGTCGTTCAGTGTGCCGGGCTAAATCACGACCAAACGTCAACCGGCGTCAGATTTTCAGGGAAAGTCCAGCGTGACGGACGCTGCAACAGACATGAGACATCCACAGCTGTCCTCATCCTCCTCCCTGGTCAGAATATATGACTGTTAACAACAGCAAAATAAAATAAAAACAGCAAATACTTCATAAATGGGACATGATTCAGATACCTAACGCAGAAAAGACACCAACTGAGATCTATTTCACTGCTATGAGATGGAGGATCTAAAGGCTTTAGTGCTTCGACGTCTGAAGGACAAATAAATACACAGCCTGGCCAAAATAAAAGTTGCCACCAAATAAAAAAGGTCACACTCTAATATTTGGTTGTACCACCTTTAGTTTTGGCGTTGTTTCAATAAGCTTCTTAATGTCAAAAGATTTAGTTCCATCCAGTGTTGCGTTAATTGATGAAGATAGAATCTGACCTTCTCCAGCACATCCCAAAGATTCTCAATAGACCGTGGAGCCAGTCCATATGTGAAAATGTCGTCTCATGCTCCCTGAACCACTCTTTCACAATAACAGCCCGATGAATCCTGGCATCGTCATCATGGAATATGGCCGTGCCATCAGGGAAGAAACAATCCACTGATGRAATAACTTGGTCATTAAGTATATTCAGGTCAGCTGACCTCATTCTTTGAGCACTTTGTTGCTGAATCTAGACCTGACCAACTGCAGTGACTCCACATCATAGAACTTAGTTATATTCAGGTGGACACTTGTTTCTTTGGCCAGGCAGTGTATGTAACCCATCAAACTGAGAATTAAGTCAAATTTGGTCAAATTTACCAAAGTACATTACCASGTTCCTGGCTTTTTAAGCTCCATTCTGATTCTTAGATCATCTTGACATTATGAGCGGTAGGTACCAGAGACATGCCTCGGTTTGTCTTCCTAATCAGGATAACCAATTGAAATTTATTCTAATGCTGCGTTCACACCAAACGCAATTTCAGCATCAAAAGTGCGTCGCTTCAAGTTGGATGCTTGTGCATTTGGTGGTCAGATGCTTGTCAAAATTGCTCGTTTTCTTCTGCCGGTCTCTGTTTAATGTCGGATGAAATAAAGGAAGTGGATTTGCTTTATTTACCGATAGCAAGAGCATGTCACGCTCACCAGCTAATTATTTACCAGATAATTCAGAGACGTTCAGAGTTTGAGTTTCACCACTCCAGGAGCTGCGACCTGATGAGGCTCGCTTTCAGAACTATTTTTGTCCCGAGCCTAGTTTGACTGATCCGCATCGATGCAGATATCTCCTGCCAGGACACCGACTACAGTCACTCCATTTCATTGTAAAAGAGAAAACCTCAAATATTATTTGTTTGAGATTTCCCAGTTGGGGAAAAAAAGCTTTGCTAGCTTACTATACTCTATAAAAAATATAAGGTTTTTGTTGCTRTTGCTCAAAACAGTTCCTTCTAATGATTCATTGTTAAGGTATTTATTTGTTATATCTTGACAAAATGTAATTGTTGTAAACGTTTTAACCAAATCACTATATCTGCCTATTTCTCCACACATCACTGAGACTTATTTGTTTGTTTGATGTGATGGATCACATAAAAACACAATATTCTAGAGTTTGAACTATTCTGCCAATTGAATTTGGTTGGTAGTAGTTCATTACAAAACAAAAGTAAATATAAAAGTTCTAACATAATGGCTGTGGTGGAGTGGTTAGGGGAGTCATCCCATAACTGGTAGATTGCCGGTTCGATACCCCATTCCAGTTTTCTCAGTCATGTCCTTGGGCAAGACACTTCACCCACCTTGCCTACAGACTGCATGGCAGTCCCACCTCTGTCAGTGTGCCCCAGGGCAACTGTGGCTACAATATAGCTTACCATCATCAGTGTGTGCATGGGTGAGTGACTGTAAGTGTAAAATGCATTGGGGTCTGAAGGGACTTGATAAAGCGTTCTATAAGTTCAGTCCATTTACATAAATAAAACTCAGGCATTAGTGAAAAAATGTTTTATCTGTTTCTCGTTTCCTTGAGTTGATCACTGGCGTTAAAGCGCCAGTATCAAAAGGTTGTAATGCTGATAAAAATGCTAARCCATTTATCTCAAACGGCCATTACTAAAATGTCAAACTGATGCTCAGAAACCTGGATGTATTATTTCTGATCTTAGACATTTGTCAACTAAATTTATGAAGAACCTTTTGCTTTGTGTGGCTCCAAGTGCTTGTCTAATCGTCTTTAATCTGATACAAACATACCTAAAAATGTTAAATTACTTCAGAATGYATCTTAGAACGATATTGTCATGAACTGTTACAACTTTGTTTACCAAACATTAACTTTACTAAATTATGGGAAACATATACTAGATCATAATGAAAACTGATTGAGCATCAAGAAGAATAAATGCTCTAAATTGAGAGTTCCCAAAGCTTGACCTGCTCCCACTGTGGGTCACAAAATGGCAAACAAATAAATATATCTGCAGAAGCTGTTTGTCTTGTCACTTTGTTCTTATTTAACCGACTTACTGACAAAGTTTGTGTATTTCAACAAGTGCTAACTGCAGACACCATAAATCTCTCACTGTTATTTTGTGGATCAGAAAGTGAGAAGTCTGCAAAACACTGCTCTAAAAAAACAAGTGCAGAGCTCTGAGAACTAGAGTGAAATTCCCTGTTATACAGCTGAAACCACAGAGTGCAGTCTGCAGGAAAACCAAGCAGCTGTGATGCTCAGTCTGAGAAAACCCAACATAACAGCTGTGTGTCTGACAGCTGGGCACCTGACATTACTTTAACACAAAGATAAAACCACCACAGCCACTTCTAAGTTATGCACGTGTGCTTGCTTTAATAATACAAACAAAATCCCAACACATTTCTTGTTGAAAAAAACAAATAAGCTAATAAAAAAGTGTTCAGCCATCAAACTAAAAGCCTTCTGGTTTTTGCTGACAAGTTTTAGCTTTGTTAAATAGCCTATACGCCACGGTCATTAATGACGTATTTCTGGTAAAATTCCAGCCCCTCTCCTCCCTTCCACTTCCTGGTTACTGCCTTTGTTTTTAGCGTAAGCTCCTAGAACTAGTCTGTGAAAAAGTCACAATAGTTAAAGCATCTGTGAGCTACTGGTATAAAACATGAGTTCTGTTGTGTGCCGTTGTGTCCACTAAGCAGCAGGTACGATCGAGTTGTTAGTTYTTCTCYTTTTTCCTTTGGATGAGGAGGAAAGGCGACARCAGWGGATCATAGCATTACAGGAAAAACTTAGCTATAAAAGCTCACGCTCGCGTTTGTAATCAGCATTTCTAACCTAAGGATATTCAAGAGCCAGCATCAGAAATGAGAAGACGGAGGTTACAAAAGGGAGATGTACAATTATCCACTTCACTGCCAAGACGAGAGAGGAAAGACCCCCTCACAGCTAGGAGGAAGCTAACGGCAGCCGGTACAAAGGTAGGTGTGTGTATGTGTGTGTGCGTTTGTGTTATACAGAGTATGAAATGCTTTTAGGCAACTTTGCCATGAGTTTGATGCAAAAGTAAAAACTTGTTAGAGTGTATAATTACAGCGTAGACAAAACACGAGAGACGAGCGCCCCCCACCCTCCCGAGCACCGAGAGCCGCAGAACCTCAGCTTGATAATCGTTACGTTTTCAGTTCACCAACGTCAAGGAAAACGATCCAAACCATATAAGTAACCCATCAATTTAAAGCCCAGACTCTGCTCTTTCACAGCTCTACATGAAAAACTCACAGAACAAGCAGCCACAGAATAGTGAAAATGACTAAATTCTGGAACCATAAACAGGAACTTCTTTCCTTTGTTTTTATGGCTTTAATCCACTTTGGAGTGATTTTTTTCCCACTTGGCTGGACCTGTACGTCTCCTGTGTTAATGTTGGTACATGTAATATGTTAATTCTGTACTGTGGAGATCATTAAGAGTCATTGTCGGGTAAAAAAAATCTTTCACTAACACAGTGTTGACCGTGAACCGGAAGTGGTCGGAGTGGCCCCAAGTGCTGGACCGGATGTCCGTGGCATATAGGCTATTGAGCTGCCTTTAAAAAAATTTTTATTTTGATGCATAACTTTGATTACCTTCATTACGCCGTTTAGTTATTATTAATTATTAACCGTTATTTAACCAGGCAAGTTCCATTGTGATCTCAGATCTCTTTTACAAAGGAGGCCTGGGCCTGAAGGCAACCTATTGTACATGTTTTTTAGGGTTGGGGGAAACCGGAGTACCCAGAGAAAACCCACACAAGCACGAGGAGAACATGCAAACTCCACACAGAAATATCCCAGGTCCAAACCGGGGATCGAACCCAGGACCTTCTTGCTGTGAGGCGTCGGTGCTAACCACTGAGCCTMGTGTTAACGAGTGATCCACAAGTAATGTCAAGTTAAACCTCAAACAAATCATGTTTTTAAAATCTGAGGAAAATAGAAGCTAATCTGAGAGGCAAACCAGCATGAGCAGCTTAAATAAACAGCCTGTTTGCCTGAGCTGAGTTAATGCTGCTTTGAGGAAAAGTAAATGTTAAGAGTTGAATATTTGTCAGAATGTTTATATGTCTGGCTGCTAAAGTTTATCCAAGCAGGTAGCTAAAAATAGAAATCTATTTCGGCTGTGACGTCATATCTGATGATTCCTGGGCTAATTCAGTTTGTAATTATAGAAAAATTTGACTTGATTTGTTTTATTGTAATAACAGATTCACAACAGGAGTATGTCAATAAAACAAAAACAAGTCTATTAAAGTTAGATTTAAATCATAACTTCAATTAGATCTTTCTATAAAGTGCACATAAATATTAAATTCCTGCTAGAAAAAACAAATTACAAGTTTTACAATATTATTATGAAGTACTTTTAAATCACATTCTGCAGCTGTTTTCGTAACAAACTGCGTGCACTGAAAAACCATGTAAGAAAAATGAAAATCTGCTGTATTTGCAGCAACATACATCTATAAAACATTATTTAAATGATGGACATTTGAATATCAAGAACATAAATTAAACCAGGGCTAAAACAATTAATCAGATTCATTGTGACAAATCGATTACTGAAATAACTGKCAACTAATTTAATAATCGATTAATTATAAMCTATAGGATACAGACTCAAAAAAAGTCTATTTGCTAAAACAAAAAATGATCACATCCACTAATAATATTGCATTAAATTGGTAGATGCTACACATCTCATGACCTCTCCTGATCTTTGAGCTGCACACTGTAGCTTTCTAAGTTTTCAGAGATTCAAACCACAAACCCAGCCTTAACATCAAACAGCCGCCAACCCTGAACATTTAAATACAGAATGCTTAGAAGACAGGAAAAACGGATGAGACTTTAGATAACAGAGTATTTGCAGGTAGCTTTTCTCAGTGTATAAAATCAATRAAAATTTTGAATATCTGTCAATAACAGTAGTTCAGAATTCTACAGTGACCACAAAATAAAACTGGACACCAAGAACATTTTCACTGCAGAGTTGAGATTAGATTTGACAAAAAGTTACCATATTTCTGGAAACAAACGATCAGTTGGGGGGTGGGGGTTAAAGCTAATCTATGGACGCCTCTACTACAAGATAAAGACCTCAGCGCTGTCAGAAAATCCACTGAAGATCGTAAACAAGTGAAATCTGAAGGCTGCAGAAGATGGAAACTTCTAAGCAAAAAGGTGCAACAGTTTGCTTTTTTTTTTTTTTTTTTGAACAAAAACAGAAAACTAGATGTCTGCCACTAGGTTTAATCATTAGTGGAAAATAAAAAAATACCGAAAAGCTTCACGATTTGTAAACCGTGGGAAATGAGCATTTGAACGCAGGATTCAAGCTTAAACAGCAAACGAATGATAAATGTCTGTCCACAGAACCAGGTTCTTCTATTCCAACCTCTCCATTTCCACGAGACGGACCCAGAAATACGTGTAAAATGATAAATCGACTGCGCTTGATTTGGAAYCCCATCTAAGATCCTGCCTCATGGGGCGAGGATGATGAGGCTGAGGGAACAGSCCTAGGATCTAAAGGCAGTTGGGACCACAGACACCAAGCACACCATTGGAATCATGCTGGACTGTGATGGACTGAAAGCTTGGGGTTCTCCTGGCCAAGAAGGCCCAGTTTTAGTTTGCCAGAGGACACTGATAAGGACATAAATGTAGGATGGTATTCTTGATAACCATGGTCCTCATATTAATAAGTTCCTCTTGTGTGTAGCTGTGAGTTGTTCCCTTACATTTTTACGATCACAACATRAAGTAAGAGCCTTCATGAAGCTCCAGCCCACAGGCAACTGATGTTTTGAGTTTGTTAGTTCCCATTTCTGAATAGCTGCACAAACAGTTATCACGCTTTTTCTTGAAGGTTTGTGGCCTGTTCCAGACTTGAGCAGGGCTTTGAAATCTCTTTGGTCTAACCTACGGCGGTGGATAGGTTAGAATAGAACAAACYGATTCCGTGGACAGGTGATCACCTGTGGGAACTTCAAATGTTTCTCTTATGCTGCGTTCACACCAAACGCATTTTGAGCATCAGGTTTACATGCAAAGTCTATGGTGGACCCACATTAAGGAGCGTCAGGAAGTGCTGCAATGCGTCTAGAGCATCTAGCGTGGCGCATTTTGAAGCATTTCGAGAGTACACCGCTTGTCACATGCATCGAATGCTGGTGTTGGAAAATCTAAATCAGAGAGATTTCACTGTGTGACATTAGTGGCACATTTTCCAACAGGACGACTTCCTGAATGATGCCCACTAACTGAGACAGATGGACAGGAGCTCTTCAGCTGAAATCAAGTGTCTGTAGTTGGTGTCCTGGCAGGAGATGCTGGCTCTCAGTAAATAAAGCAAAGCCGCTTTCTTTAATTCATCCGCCATTAAACACAAACTGGCAGAAGAGGAAAATAACAAGAAACTCTTGACACAACAAAAGCAGTTTTGACAAGCGTCCAACTTGAGGCGTTGAAAGTGTTTTTGATGCTCAAACAGTGTTTGGCGTGAACACACTAGAAATCAATTTTTACTTTAATGTATTGCTTTACTTCTCAAGATTGTATCTTTGTCTCTATTAAAATAAAATTACTGTAAGAATTTGAGAATGTTTCTTTTCTTTTAATTCGCTCAAACTAATTTGGGAGAAAATCAAATATTTCCAGAACTGTACTGATGAACCTCAGTAACGCAGGTATTTAGATCAAATATCTCTTTATAGGTAGAGGTCTGGGCCTGGAGGCAACCTATTGTACATGTTTTTGATCTGTGGGAAGAAACCGGAGTACCCTAAGAAAACCAACACCAGAATCAGGAGAACATGCAAATTCAGTACAGAAAGACCCCAAGTCTGAACCAGGGGCCAGAACCATCGCTGCCAAGGTAGAAAAATCYAACAAGGTTGAGAAGAGAGGAAGAACCCATCCAGACGACCTGACTCAACCTTTTTAGATATTTCCACAACTGTTAACGTCCATAAAAAAGCCAGGAAGTTGGAGCAKGGGACACTGCTAGACTAGGAATCTGTTTAGCTGACTGCTTATTATTTAAGTACATTTCTTATAAACCTGCATTAGAATCACTTTCAAACTATTGTTTATAACAACCCAAGAAACTTTGGATCCACTAAACATTCAAGTTAAAGTTATCGAAAACCATCATAAGATTTAAATGATGTCATCTATAAATCTAAGACACCTTTAAATATGTCTTATTCATATTTGGAGTAGAGCAGATACAGAAAGGAAAATCTGTTTAGAAAAAGATATTTGAAATTTGTAGAGAATATATAAACGTTATCATTTTTCTTGCTAGTCTGGAAAATAAGTTAATTATTTGACACTCAAGAAAACAGACAATGATAAAGATCATGGAAATAAAAGAAATCCCCCGTGGTATGGGAAAAGTGTGTTTTTTTACATAATGTCCATAAATGACACATTCTTGTAGGCACTCGAGTAAAATTTAAAAAACAGAATTTTTTTTTTTCACTAAACTGCACCTGACAACCCCGTCAGTAAGTCACTCACATGAACTACCTCAGAGTGACTCTTTGCTGCGGCTGCTCRTGGTAACCAAACTTCCACTGCCTCTAAGACATCATTACTTTCACAGAAACCAAAGTGTTTGTTTCCTTTTGATTTACTGAGCACTACAACCTGTGACATTTCAATTTTCTGACAACACTTGTAGTTTTTGGTCAGTGTGTAGTAAACCCCACCCCACACACCCCACACTTGACGACATAGCAGTAGGGAAAGAACATTGATTTTACCAGTGAAAATGTCATTATTTTAACGGAGATAGTTTTCTTCATTTATTCAATTCAATTAAGAATCAAGAATCTTTATTGTCATTATGCATCAGTGTAACAGCATGCATTAATCAGCTTGATACCTGCCATCTTTAAAAACAAATATCACCGAAAAAAGTGAAATCTTTTTGTAATTACTTGTCAAAAGTGGTTGACATCTCGGTGTATCAGTGTCATCTAAAAATGAATCAAACATGTGTAAAAATAATCTAAAGAGGCCTGCTGAAAGCAGAAGTCAAATCAGCATGAGCTTAAAGCAGCTTAAATAAACAGCCTGTTTGCCTGAGCTGAGTTAATGCTGCTTTGAGGAAAAGTAARCAGAGTTGCATATTTATGAGAATGTTTGGCTGCTAAAGTTTATCCAAGCAGGTGGCTAAATTAAAAGAAAATCTATACTTTCAGCTGTGACATCATATCTGATGATTCCTGAGCTAATTCRGTTTCTAATTATAGAAAAATCTGTTTTGATTAATTTTATTTTATTAATACCGATTCACAACAGGAGTATGTCAGGGTGCTATAAAACAAAAACAAGTCTGTATAACTAGGAATGCACAATATATCAGCATTAACAACAGTAACGCTCAATATTGGATCATTTTTTAGACTATCGGTATCGTTTGATAAGTATTATGAAGTATTTTTAATCACTTACTTCAGCTTTTAAGGTAAAAATTTGCGTGCACTGAAAAACCATGTACAAAAAATGAAAATCTGCTGTATTTGCAGCAAAATACATGAGTAATGCTTTCTTTTACGGTACCCTTATTACCATGTAATTACAAGGTAATAAAAAAATGGTAATTAAATGTAATTACTACCTTACCATGTAATTATGTGGTAATTAGGGTACAATTTTACTATATAATTAATTGTCTGCAGTAATGTAGCACTTACTTGGTAATGTATTACAATTCACTATGTAACACCTAAATAAGTAGTAGGTAATTGACAGTTTTGAAGTTATATTTTATTGCAATTAATCACTAACCCCAAAATTTAGTTGCGTTCTTTTGGTTATATAGTGTTGAGTTACTATTGAATAGTAATTTGATTGTAGTTACCCAATAAAAGTAGTTTTACTAACAGTAGTTTTTCTTTTGTACCGTAATTAGCATGTAATTACATTTAATAAGGTAGTAATTACCATTTAATTACATGGTAATAAGGGTACCGTAAAAGAAAGCGTTACCCATACATCTATAAAACATTATATAAACGATGGACATTTAAATGTCAAAAACGTAAATTAAACCAGGGCTGAAGCAATTAATCAGACTCATCATGACAAATCGATTACTGAAATAATAGTCAACTAATTTAATAATCTATTTATCGCTAACTGGAGCATTTAAGACAAACTTTCTTTGTCTGTAAATATGTTCTATCCTGAACTCCTCAAGTGGCATAGTTTTAGCTTCACCCAGTTCAAATCCTGAAAAAAAATCTCATATTAAGCACTTTTAGCTATCAAATTAATAAAAAATAAAAACCATTAGATTAGCTCTATGCTGTATTGATGTTAAGTCAAGCAGAAAGAGATGAGCTTTTCAGATTTCACAGCTGCAGATGCATCCTTTGCATCATGCTACTGTATTTTAAGCAATAAATTTAATTTATTGTTTAMAATCAAAACTGAATGACTTATTTGCTTAATATTGTATAAAATAAGCTTAAGTGGTTAAACGAAAAATCGTCAGAATACGCTAAATATTATATCTGATTACTTTATTATTCAACAGAATAAAACAATCGTTGCAGCCCTAATTTAAACAAAACACCTCTGGATGACCAAATGCAAAACTAGGCGTTGCATTTTCATATCAAACGTAACTTAAAGTGGACTTCAAAGATGTGGAAACTGCAGGGCGAGCCCCAAAAAGCAACCAATTCCATGGATAGAAATTTCCCCACCCTCTTCAACGGCGTCAAAATCCTGACACTTTCACTGAAATTCTCAGTCCTGAAAACCTCAAAACTGAAACCTAACTGGGGAAGCGTTTTTGAGTAACAGAGGAAAACTGACAGTTATATTCAATGTGGCACATCAATAAAAAGGCAAAGAGATTGTCAACTACGCTAAGCTGCATTAACTGGGATTCCTGCGGGGATTCCCCTGCCTGCTGTGGGCGTCGAGAAAACCCTTCATTCACGGCTGATTGACATAACGCTGAAGCTGCACGCTGACTTCTAACCAGGCGTGCCTTTATCCCTTTTCTCTGTTTTTAAGAGAATTTCATTCTTTACTGATACAGCTTTCAATATAATATATTTCAACATATATTTCAAGTTAAGCAATGTTAGTAATTTTATACTTTACATGTCACATTGATGTGTTGAAAAACCATGTCAAACACATCAACAGAAACCTCGACTACTGACAAAGCCTCAAAACAACAAAAAAAAAAGTTTTGAAGCATTTCCTGAATAAAAAATCTAATCTGTTCACTATTCAAATGCAGCAACAACATCATGTTTATTATATCAATAAATACTGCAACCTTTAACGAGGACATGACTACAGATAAGGCAAAACTATATAAAAAAAATTTTGTTCAAATAAGAATCAGGAAACAAAAAAGTTCAATAATCGATGCGATTGACATCATGTGCCCACTTACTCTTACTTTTGGGTTATTTCCCCAAGCAGTTGGTGAGGAAAAAACTGAAAGTGATTAAGAAGGAAAATATTAAATGATACACCTATAGCAACCCACACCTTTTGGTCGACTATAAATCTGCACGCTGCATAACAGAATGCCACAGGTGACAACTAAGACGACCACTAARCAAGACTTCACAGGAAACTGCAGCCAAAAACCTCAAGTCAGCGATGAACACCGAGAGCTGCTTCACAACTGTCCTCTGGATGGCTCTGCTTCTGGGATACCTTCAGGTTCAAGCACATCCAATCACCACGCCTCAACCRGAACGCTGCCCCACCGAGATCAACTTCGAGCTGTTACAAAGCGTCTCATGTGTAAGTGTCATTTTGTGTTTGCTGTATAAACAATGTTTTTTTTAGGACAATTATACATGTTTGAAAAAGAAATTAAATATTTGCAAAGCAAGAACTGACTGGTAGGACATTTTCGTCTTTCGTTTCAGGAAGGAAATGCAACTTTCGTGACCACGTCAAGCGTACTACTGGTAAGAGACTAAATCTACGATCATGATGTGACTGCAACAATACAGACCTTCRTTATATGTGTTATACTATATTATATGTGATGTTTTTCTCACTTCTTATGCTGTTTGATGACAAAAATTTTCTTTTTTTGTTAGAACTGTGAAGCTAACGCTCTGGAAACTATCATGATCGAACTGAACAAGGTCAAAAACCAATGTAAAGATGACTCTAACCGGATCAATCAGACCATGGTTGAACTGAAAGAACTGCAAACAAGATGTCCCCGGGTGAGTGTCGAGCATTGTGTTGCCTTCATCAGATCCACCCAGACCCGAAAACCGCGAAACCCAGGACTAAACCTGTGTCCTCTTTTTACAGGTGGCCTCTTCCAAACTTCAGAGCGAACCTTCAGAGTGCCAGTGGAAACCTGATTCATTTGAAGAGTTCTTGACRTACTTCGAGTTGTTCCTTTGGCAACTCAGCGAGTCCGAGTAACTCCACAGATGCTTCCTATTTGATACTACACAGCCCTAAAATGTGATGGCTTTCCAAGTTTAAAAACACTGTAAGAAGTTCTCAACTTATTTATGGGGTTATTTATTTATTTATGTATTTATTATCTAATTAAGATCCCAAATCTGTGTACAATATTTTGATTTTTTGCTAATAAAATGTAAAAATGACTTTACCTGCAATGCGTGATTCCTTGTTTACTTTGACAAAAAGGGGAAGAGCTTCCCAGGATAACAGAGATTTAAAATCCTAATATGGCTCACCCTAAATCAAACAAACGTCCCMCTCAATGTCCAAATTATGATGTTATTTATGGCAGAGACAGCCACCGTTGGGGAAAAATGAAAAATCTGACCACTCTAAACATTCTTGGCAAACTTTAGTTTAGGTTATTATGAAATTTCCTCAACGCGGTCTTTCTCTTCGCTCCTCTCCTATCAAGGTTAAACTGGTGAGGAACCTGGGCAACAGGTCTGAGCTCAGACTCTCTCACCTCCCCTGCTGAAGCTCACACATGTCTTGCTCTTCTTTCTGCAGCGTCACTCTCTATGAGAATGACTTGCTCACGTCTCATTTGATCTTGGATTTACCAGAACTCCTGGAGGTTTGGCTCCAGGAAATCTTTCTATCCCCYGACTTGTACTTTACAATAATCTTTYYTCTGAGCCAGTTTAGGATAGTCACTTTAAAGTAGGGTTGTGTGTTGGCAAGAATTTGGTGGTATGATACACATCATGACACGATAATATATACTGTATATAACGATGTGATAAACTGCCAGGCCAAAACAAARRGTGTCCACCTGGATTTAACTAAGGTCTATGATGTGGGGTGGCTGCAGTTGGTCAGGTCTACGTTCAGCRACAGTTTGTGCTCAAAGAATGAGGTCAGCTGACCTGAATATGCTGAACGACCAGGTTATTCCATCAATGGATTGTTTCTTCCCTGATGCCACGGACATATTCCAAAATGGCAATGCAAGGATTCATCGGGCTCTTATTGTGAAAGAGTGGTTCAGGGAGCACGAGACATCGTTTTCACACTATCATTGACTATCATCAATGAAAGCTTTTGGTGYGACCTTTTTTCCTTTAGTGGCGACCTGTTTTTTTTATTTTATTTTATTTTATTTTTTGGCCAGGCACTGTTTATTGCAAAATATTGCAATATTGTAAGCAAGAGAATATACATATTCAAATATATGGCAATTTTYCCCCAAAAATTCCATTTGTTAAAAAAAATGTTTTATGTGAATTTTATGTGTTTCCTATTTCTTATTTCATCCATTTTTTCAATAGTTAGGACAAATGTGCCATTAAAGTGTTTTATATTTGTGGCAGCTTTTAGATTCATTTTAATTTATTATATCTATAAAAATATGGTCACTTGTGACACTAACTATAGCCTATATCTTGTGCTAAATTTTAGTAAATGGATAAAATTAAGCTACAGCCTGTGTTTCTGTCATGGGGTCCCTTTCAGTTAAGGGGGGACGGCGAGGATGCCAGTCATTTCAATAAACTCAGTGTATGATGGTTGTATCTCAAGTTCAAGTAGTTTTATTGTCAATGCTTCATATGTGCAATACATACAGAGAATTGAAATTGTGTTACTCTCCTTCCCAGTTACAGTAATAAACAGGTAATCAGTTAAAATAGCCCAAGCAAATAACATTGTAAATAATAATTTTAATAAAAGACACTAAATATAAAATACAGCAAAGACACAGATATGGATGAATGTGGGACAACACAAAAATATTAGGTATGGAGGGGTACTCAGTAGTGCAAAAGCAGCCTGCTGGCTTCTTCTTTAGCTTGTTCTTTTTATGTAGAGTGTCCTAAGACAACGTATGTTGTGACTTGGTGCTATATAAATAAACTGAATTGAATTGAACTGCAAAAATGGAGATCTGAGGTGAATATTGCAACTATAGTGGACTAGAAGCTTAATGCTGATAAAGTAAAAGTGATGAGTGCATATGAGTGTAAAAGTGATGTGTGCAGGGAGGGGGTTGGTATGGTGGTGATACATTATGAGTAATAGTCAAGTTTATTTATTTATTTATCTGGCCACTTCAGTACCGAACCTCAGGATCCCCCTTAGGCTTGGGGCACTAGACATATCCCAAATTTCCTGTCGTATCGTGATGTTACTGATTGCAGGCTACAGTCGGGAGAGTGTCCCGTACGGGATAAAAATACGGGACAGTTGGAAACTTTGAAGGCAGCAGGTGTCGGCCTAATCCACTCAGATTCAGCCTTCGATACTTTGTGCTAACGTTTCCTCACAATGCTAATGTTTGAGCTAGCATTATATTCTCCAGCTCTTTAGGAGTAGAGGAGCCAGTAGGCTGCCTGACTACTGCCAACTAGCTGTCGGAGGCTAAAATACAACACAAGAATGAACCGTGCCATGGAAGTTTATATTTTAAGCCTTAAATCAGAGGAGCCCAAAGTGGGGCCCGCGGGCCAAATTTGGCCCACCAAGCCATTTGATTTGGCCCACCAGCAGTTGTATAGTTACAAGTTTGTAACCTGTCATACTATGTAGAAACACAGTATTTCCACTGAAAGTCATTTTTATCCATTGTTAAAATGAATATAGATGCAGATACTATAAGACTTTTTTCTTCTTTCTGCCACCTTTCATTTTATTTGTGATTTGTATTTTTATTGTACATAAATTTTGTTAATATATAAGGGACTGTGCAGATAGTTTTCACTGATGGTGCTGACTTTATTTTTGATATATTAATATTAAACATGAAACGTGATATACAAGTAACAACAAGAGATATTTAGATTAGATTTAACCACACATGTAGATTTGCCTATGTTATAGGGCCACAAAAACTCATATTTTATCAATTTATGAAATGTCCCATGAGCCATTGCTGCTTGAGCGTATGGCAGATTTCACTAAAAACCAAAGTGGGCCATAGCACTGGCTGAAAGATTAATCATTAAAAATAAAGTACTTTATTTAAAAAGTATTTGTGTTTCATGTATTCCATTACTACATTTGGCCCGCAGCCCCGGATAGATGATAATTTTGGCCCACTTGGGGAAAAAGTTTGGGCACCTCTGCCTTAAATAATAGCAGTACTTTAGAGCAGTGGTTCCCAAAGTTGGGGTCAGGAACCCTTAGTGGGTCATGAAACATCAAGTGAGGGTCCCCAGATGATTTCCAAACATCAATTTAAATGCCAATAAACTGCTAACTGAATATTTTCTCCATGATTATTGCATTTTTTTTATAAATAATAATCATAAATGAATCATAGTGTCATAGTTATTAGGTTTGTTTATATTGTTATTATCCCCATGTTTTACAAAGTTGAATATTTATGCAGTTCCTTATTTTGCGTTACATTTGTTTATGTAATTGGTTTTTCTTTGTAGAAATTGATTTCTCTTTGACATTAAAGAGTTTTGATTTTGTTCTAAAAGGCCAAATTTATATTGACCATGACTGATTTATAAATGAATGCATAAAAAAACCAAAGGTAACAAATACAATCTGTTTCTAATTTAATCCTGAATAATACAATACTCATACGATTCAAGATTTTAAACAGTTTGCTGTGTCATGATTATGTCCAGCTTTCAAATCTTCACCAACATTTTAATGACAAAAAGGAACTAAATAAAAATGCATGACAAATGCTTTTAACACGTCTGGGTAAATTTCTCCAACGCCTGGCCTACACGGACTGAAAATGTCTCATGGGCATTTTCCCCACATCACAGTGCTCAAGGTGAGGATATTCTTAACTGATCGTGTGAGATTAGCTAAAGCGTCGCCCATGAAGGAAAAGTATGACATCATCAACAGGAGCCAACTGAGCAAGTAATATACAGAAGTGCATTGTTACCTCAACTGTCATGACCCCACACTGAATGAAACATGTCAAATTGTGTAAAAAAAAAAAAGTGGCTTATAAATAAAAGAAAACTTTAAACCAATAAAGCACCCATTTATAGAAGCAGAATACATTCTGACTGACCTTTTAAAATGTCTTCTATAAATGCAAATTTTATATGCTTTAATCTTAATTTAAGATGATCTGTATCAGTCTGAAGCTGACATTYAAAATCGGACTTGTGAGGGAGATGTGCAACTTTCTTTCCCACCAGCCAGAAGTTTTATTTGTATAACTTCTGCAAAGCACACAACAGTCATTTTTACATTTGAACTAATGACTCATCCTACAAACAAAATGAAAGCATTACAGCTTTACTACCTCAAAAATAGAAAGCGAAGGGGGAGGGGTTTGTTGACTTCTAAWAAATAACATTTAATGTCTGAATTAYAACTATTAAACCTTWAACACGACCCATGACTGAGCCTGGGCTGTTATGTTTTATAAAAATGATCATTTTTATAAAACGTGAATGTTTTTTGTTTGCTTCRGTAGATTTGCAGAAGACTGATCGTACTTCTGGTGGGTTTAGTAAAAGTGGAAACCACTAGAAAGTAGAAGCGGTAGGAACACACAATCCACTAATAGGTGGAAAGACTAAATGCAAAAAAAGGAAAAAAGAAAAAGTTTAGACGACAGTGGAACGTGGCTTCTCTTTGTGAATAAAAAAAGTAGAAACAGATTTGCAGATTATTAACTGTGTTTTAGATATAAATGGACAGAACTATCTTTAACTCAACAAATCATCAATTTTTAACATTAAAACTACTAAAAAATGCACTTCCCATCAAATTAACAGCTTTGATTTTGAATCACAGAGAAATACTGTAGATTTGAGTGTTGTGTAGTGACAAATTAAGAACTTGGTGTCAACTGCTGGCAAGCAGAAGCTCAACTGAGTTAACAGGAGGGGGGAAAAAAGAGCAAATGACAGCCAACCTACTTTCATATGATCTTGATGTAATGCTATTCAACAACAGGCCACTTGAGGGATTTTACCAAGCTGCTGTAGAGAGGTTAAAAAAATTCCAAGAGTCATCTAAAGGAAAAAATAATGATGTACGTGCTGGGTAATATACAACTAATTCAGCCCACCCTTTCCACCACACGGCCTTATAAAAGAGAGACACAGGGTAGGTAAGTCAACAACACTTTCACTAAACAACCAGCTCATCACAGGACAAGACTTCGACCCCAATATGGAGCACTTCATTAGGATTGCTTTTTGGATCTTCACCCTCCTTTTTACTCTCTCTGGTTGCAAATCGGCACCCGTTCGTGAAGACTTCAACTTCAATTTCTTTCAGAAAAATGTTACATGTGTAAGTAATTTCAAGCCTAATATTTTTATTTAATAATTTTACTTTATTTTACTGACTGCTAATAAAGTTTTTTTTTTGTCTCTTTCTCTCTTCATACAGCTAGAGGGTACAAAATTATACTCTCCAAAAGACGTAATGGTGAGGCCACATTTTTATTCTCTAAATTGTGGATTAGACAAAGTACTGTGAAATGTAATTTTAACTGCGTTAAAAATGACGATAATTATGATAAAGTGATGAGCTAACATTTAGCCAGAATTTAAGTCCTGTTGGGGTACTCCCCTGTGTGTAACAAGCTGAAGCTGCAGGCTTTAGTTGAGCTTTTACAAACCACATGTAAAGGTTCTCTAGTACAGGAAATGAGCCTGCCAGGTGTTGATATTTCACACAGCTGTCACTATTTGGTGACTTTACTCCTTGCAGCCACACGTCTCAGTCAATGCAGCAACAGAGGCTAAGCATCTTTCTTTCTCACCGACAGCCAAAATGCTTCATCGGTGCACTGGAGTGTGTTTTCAAAGAGCTTTTTCACACGGCCAAAGACGAATGTGAAGGCGAAGTCCAACGGTTTGCACAAGAAGCAGAAACTCTGSACAAAGTAATTGAGGATATGAAAGCAGAAACAGGCTCTGTAAGTACCGTCTCATTTTGTGTTGGTAAAATAAGAACCATTAAAAACACGTAATTTATTTTGTACGGGTAAAATTAACMTGCTTGTCTTTTCTCAAGGTCCCAACAACCTCCCAAGAATGTGCCTGCGAGAAATGGGCTGAAGTTCCTTTTGATGAGTTTTTGAGCAACTAYAAGAATTTGATTGACCTTATTGATACAGAGAGAAAAGCTCGTAATACTTCAAGGTAAAGATTACCTTTGGTCAGAGAAGACTAGTCAAATATCTGCACTGCTGCTGTTTGACCATCAGCTACACAGAGAAACACTGTAGAAGGTCTACAATGTCAATCAAGCAGAGAACAAACAATCAGCTTGGTATGATGTGAAATATCATGATAAGCCATGGACTTGCTTTAAAAACTGAATGTGTGATTTTACTCATTCTGTAACTTTAAACACTGCTACATATAAAACCATGGCACTCATATGAGATATGCAACTGTTAATGCAGAGTTGTACCACATATATTTTATTTGAAATTTATGACATTTGTACAAACTATTACGCAGTTCTCAGTCTATTCACATCAAAAAGAATGTGTTTGAAGTAAACTTTTGTGACGCTATGAATTTGTATTTATATATATTTATTATTTATGTTATTTATGTTTTGTTTAAACGTGAACGTTAGGTGGAATAAATGTATTTATGAATTTGTGTCTTACCATTGTATGGAAACATATTGTTGCTCTATGTATGAAAGACATGAGAATAAAGTTTTAAAACTTTGTCTTCATTGCAAATTTGGCCTAAAAACTTTTTTTGTTTAACAGTCTTAAGCTGGAAATATTCAATGTGGGAGAGGAACAGGTGTGGGAGGTTTTACTTCCTCAGCGTTAAGGGTGTCTGAACTAGTCTACAAAAAGTTTTGAGTGTGGAAAATCAAGTCATCATTTAAGTCATTACCAAGTTATTTCTGATTCTCATTTCATACATTCCCACGGTACAACAGCTTGGGAACGGCGTTTTAGTTTCAAAGTATGAACAGTTTCAAAATTTATTTCTTTCCCAAATGTTAAAATTAAAAAGACCTCTTAAATAACAAATAGTTTATTATGAGATTTTTATACTCCGGTAGTAATTGGAGGTGTACATGATAGATGCAGGGGAAACTATGGATAAGATGAGATTATTGTGGTACTGTACCCAGATTACGTCACAGTTCAAAACATACTGTGGTATTAGAAACATGTTTTGATAAACCAGGAAAAATTAAAAGAAACATTTTTTCCTCTCATGTGAAACAGATAATCAGTGTTGTATAAAGTACCTCAAAGTGATACTTGAGTGCAAGTATCTTATAAAAATACTTTGGTAAAAGTTAAAATCTTCTCTAAAAATATTACTTGAGTAAAAGTCTTAAAGTATTTCATATTTTTTGTACTTAAGTATCAAAAGTAAATTTCTGACACAAAATCTACTTAAGTATTAAAGTAAAAGTACTAAGTAAAAGTGAGCGGTTAGATTTTCCAAAATGACATTTATTGGGAGGTGACTTCTCAAACAATTATTTTTTCTAACGGCGTGCAGCTGTGATGGGTTGTGTACAAGCTAACAGTTTGTCAGAATGGTATATATTTATACTTCTCATCCAACCACAATTAAATTCACTCTATCCAGGAGACAATTTATCAGGATAGTATTTTTTAAAGTAATAACTCGGAATAAAACAGGAGAAATGACTTTCTACTTCTTACCTTTTTAAAATATGTAATGAGTAGAAAGTACAGATAATTCTGCAAAAATGTAAAAGTAAAAAGTAAGCTGAAAAATAATTACTCAAGTACAGATACCCAAAAATTCTACTTAAGTACAGTAACAAAGTATTTGTACTTAGTTACTTTACARCTCTGCAGATAATATACCTTCGAGAAGCAGAAACCAAGAASCACTTTTAAAACCAGGAAGGCCGTAGCTTATTTTAACTGTGAACTTCAGTATTGAGGTAAAATGGTGTCCCACAGGCCACGGCTGGGCGATACGACAATATTAGATCATGAAGGATTAAGGGCTCGGCACACAGGAGGCGATGTCGCTCGCTCTCCATTCATTTCCTATGGAGCCTGTGCGGTGAGGCGACAATCGCTTGCCCTCCTCCAGCTAAGCGACCGGCGAAAATAGTGCATGTGAAATTTCGCGCTCGTACACGTAGACGTGCACACGCGAGCCTGCGACGCGACATATGAAAGTTGAAAAATGTTCAACTTTTGTCGCTGTCGCTTAGCGTACAATCAATCAGCGAGGGTTTCATTGACTGACCAATGAGAGGAGAGTATGCTACACACTGCCGTTAGCTAACACTTTCACCAAGTGATTACTAAAAAGCTTTGTGGGAATTTATTGGCACCAGGGTGAAGTTTATGGTAAGTTTTTCCTCATAAAATTGTATCTTGATGTGTGTTTGTTTTTCAATATCATTAGCATCGCAAGATTTGTTTAGTTTACACGTCCGTAATGCACAACCGCTGTCCGAGTCAAGAACCAATCAAATTTTGTGAAGACAAGCAATCAAATTTTGTGAAGACAAGCGATCTGAGAGCACGATTCGCAACGCTGCGATCGCTATCGCGTCCCGTGTGTCGGGTTTCACCCTGGCTGCGATGACAGCCGTTAWTCGCTGTGGTTTGTCGCTGCCCGTGTGTCGAGCCCTTTAGACAACCTGCTGAAGCAGAGATTCTATGATTGTCCACCGTCTTTAACGGCACGTTCCATCTATTCCAAGCTAATCTTTTCTTTAGCCAAGTCGTAATATTTGCTCAACCAATTAAGAGAGAGAAGCTGATCTGGTAACATCCAAGTGAAGGATTTAAAGTTAAAGCCTAAATCTAACCATTGAACATAAATATTCAACTAAAAATAAAATCTTAGCAAATTACTTTAGCTACCTACCAGTTAGTGCCAAATGCACACGAATGCTGCATAATGCATTTTAAAGTGCCTATGACATCATTTTTTTGTAATAAATATGAATGCATCTTTGGAACAATCAACACTGATAACTTATCAGTGTGCATTGCCAATGCAATGAACACTATTGTGATTCGTTTCCCATCCRAGTCATCTCAACTTTGCCATGCTTCTCCTCCTGCATGCTTTGTCCTAGAGCTGCCATTGTAATTTATATCTGTAAAGCCCCTGTGCCAAATGATGGCTAAGCCTTTTGGTGCCTGTAACACCTATAGTTTATGAAATATTAATGTTTAATGAATTATAATGGTAGTCAACGGAGCCTTGTATTGGTCCAATACCGCCCCATGCTGTACTCAACTTGGTACTGCACCATAGTTTTATATTTCAACTCAGTAGTTCAGTGTTTACAATACTAATATGATTGTATTTTGATGTTTTACTATATTGTCTTAATACTGCTCGACTGTTGTAAAATTATGCATTTTTGTGTCAATAATTATATTGGCAATGTGGCATCTTTCTGCACACATACAAACCAACCCCTGCCACCACCTTCTGCCACAGCTCCATTGGTCTAATGGTCTAYGTCATGGACTTTCATGTGGGAGATCAGGGTTCAAAACCCAGCTAATGCAACTTAAACAAAAAAATCTCTTCCAACTTCATATTGTCACACAATTACCTTAATTACAAACACCTGCTGACGTGACAGGCACAAGCTGGTATAGGAAACACATTTGAACTTGGTCAAAGTTCATTCTGCAAGTCCAATGCTGCAGGCAAAGCCATGCTGCAATGACATGCTTCACGGCAATGCACACTTGTTTTTACATCGTAAAAACCCATGTCTAGTTGCAAAATAAAATTCACACTGCTAAGCTGAACAGTTGTCAAGATGTCTCCACATGAAATCACAGGAAGTGATGTCAAAGGGGAATGTCTGAATGTGAACAGAGAACTTTACTATCAACAAGCCAGACAGAAAAGAAGCTGACTCTTTGTCTCTCTGACAGTGACTCAAATTAATCTAGAGAGTTCAAATTATATTGTTTCATTAAAAAAAGACCAAAGCTTTTTTTCCCAAGAGTTTCCCTTTGATCTCACTTCCTGTTTCACTGAGGCTGAGCCAAGTTCAAAAGAGAATATGCCAGTTATGTGACAAAATAGGTAAAATCGTGTGTATTATGCAGAGTTTCTTCAATATCAAAAATTTTCTTTGACTTTTTGTATTTGAAAGACATGAATGTTTATTTAAAACCTCAGGTCTGCAAAACTACAAAAACTTTACGATAAATATCTCTTAAGATAAATAAATCATTGGTTGGTAAAACGAGAAATTGTGGGACTAGAGCTTGCATTTAGTTGCACTTTGACTAAATATTTCCAACCAAGAAATTTAGTTTTAAAAGAATTTATTTGTGCACTTTCGTAGCACAGTTTTATATTTGGATTTTATCTTTTTATAAACAAAACTACAGTTTCCTGGGTAAAAAGCTGCAGACAAAAAAACCACCCTGGTGCCAGTGTATTTTCTGATCCAACTTCTGTTTACAGGAATCAAAACCAAATTCAGTCCAGCATAGCCGAATTCAGCGTCTGAAGCCTCTTAGACTCGAGTTCTCAAATGTCTTCAACGTGTAACCACATCAGAAGAGTTGCATATCCTGTTTATCTCCAAACCTACTATCAGCACATCCGTGACTGTGTGATAAAAGAAAAAAAAACTTTTTCTCTGATAGTAGTGCCATTAGCACTGTATTAATAGATTAATGATTTTTTTTCCTTTAAAATCAGCAACCTTTATTTTAACAATAGGGACACTACACTAGGCCATGACATGATAAGGTAAACTTCACTACACAATATCAATGAGCAAAAGCGTACAATTTCTATGAATTCATAAAAATACCACTCTGGATCATTTTCGGACAGTCAGAAAACCTTTAATATAATTAGTGAAAAACATCAACACTGTCTTAGCTTCTTAATGTTTCTCTATTACACATCATTATAACGTTTTGTATGATAGCCAAAAGATTTCTTTATTTGTGATATGTATTGTAAGTTACGTGCCCACCGTAAATAACATTTCCTTTATACACTAAAAAAGAAACATCAAAAGTTTAAATCAAAGAAAACTGCCAAGAGCAAAAACAAACACCTTTTTTACAAGCAAAGCTTTATACCCCGTGGCATCAAGCTAGCATTAGTTTGTCCATTTATTATTTGTTTACATTATCTCTGCATTATGACTCAAACAATAACCAAAGCTGCTCAAACACTGCTGCACAACAGAAACTAAAACGCATCAGGCACCAGCTCAGTCTGAGAAATGGCACAAGTACATGCAGACTAAAACAGATGCATGGAGGCTTATCAATATTTTCAAACTGTCAGGTGTATCCAGGTAAGCACCACACACAAAAAAAAGAGCACAAACCTCACTGCAAAAAAGCAACAGTGCAATTAAAAATGCATCTATGCAGGTATCGCCACGAAACCTTGCTCTATACATACAAGTAGGGTTTGATCCTGAAAAACAAGAACTCTCCATTCCAGTGTAATTCCTCCTCTTGACCAAACCAGACAGCATGCTCAGGAATCCATTCACAAGCCTGCAACACCTTTACAACTGAAGAGTAAATGGTGCGCTGCACTGCATGAACAGGAAACCAATGCATTTCCTGTATGTGTATTTAAAAGACAGGCAAATAATCTGTTTTTATCAACAACCGGAGGGGCAGGTCAACAGGTTTGAATCTAAGATTCGTTAAGCAGTTCTAAACACAAAAGGGCAGAAAGCTGAGGTGAATTTGATTCTTTAATAACTTGACTGCGTAATCAGGAAAGTTTGTCACGTTTAAACAAATTATCAATAAAGTTTAATTGCACGCAGTTTTTTATTTGCACTACTTGCTTGACAGGAGGTGTTAGCCTCGGGTTTTTTAAACAACCGTCACTTCCTTGGTTTGACTACATCTGTAACGCAGTCTGTGCTTTTAAAAGAACTACGGCACTTCTGTTTCGTTTCTGTTTTTGAAAAAGGGACAGTGATGTTGGTAGAAGAACGTTGCAGATGGCAGAGGAAGGACAATAATGAGAAATATGGATGCAGTTAGAGAGGACATGGTGGTATCTGGAGTGAGGACAGAGAAGAGGCTGACTCGCTGTGGCGACTCCAGACCTTCAGAACCTCACTGGTCTGCAGCAGCAGTGCTGCCGTGTTCAGGGGTTATTTTAATATAATGTCTTAATTGGCTTTTTGACTGCACCTTACTTAGTTTTAAACCACATATTTATCTGTTTTGACAACAAAGTTCTACTTTTTGTAAGTGTTACATTTCATGTTGTGCTTCAACGGGCCAAATAAAGTGATAAATAGAGGTTTAGCATCATTAAAACTGCTATAATTCTTTAAACCTCAAATCTTCTCAAACCATTTTTGAATAATCATATTTTTTTTAGAATAAAGTATAATAACGGGTTTGTGTGATCAAATCTGACCTCTATAATATGTGTAACTGTTCTGGCACAATAGCAAAATAATCACTTCCATGTGTTTATTAATTTTATTTATTTGTGCAGTTAAATATCAGGTTTTGCACCACAGTATCCAATAATAACTCAAATTGTTGAATACAGACCAAACAATTGTTTCATTGAATTTAGGATGACAAAGTTAACAAGAACCACCAGTCAGGTGAGAGTATGATAAACATGTAATACTACAAGATATTCAGGATTATTTCTGTGAAGAACAAAACAAAACTACCCATATTATCTCTACATMATTTAACTGGCAGAGTCCAAGAGACCATGGTACAACTGCTTCACCACATTGTGCGACCTAGGACATTCTCAGGGAAGTTAAAAAAGAAACAATATATAAAGATACAAATGTTTAACTGTTTGCACAAAAATGCTTTAAAGAACTTGAACAAAGATGGTTTTTAATCCCTTTAGGAAGAACAACGAAACGTCTAACAGCCAGTTTATCAACTCAACAGGAAACTTCTCTTACAAACAGAATTTTTTAACTGACTTTTTTTTCTTTCTTTTTGTCAGTGAAAATTTGGCGATACTTACATGCTGAAGTTATCACTAAGAGAAACTTTTTCCAGCCATGAACCAAAACCTTGCTGACTCAGGTATGCACGCAGAACATTCTTGGCCTCCTGGTATGTCTTTGCCATCCTCTTCAGAGACACAAAACAATAAAAAAAAAAGGTACACAGCACTTTTTAAAGTAAGTGTAATACACTCCATGAAGCAAAACAGCACTGAAACAACAAACAATACAACAGCAACAAAATACTTCGAGTTTTCCCCAAACTGAACCCTTAGATCTTTAATAGTATCTGCTGTACGCAAGAAGGTTCTATAGAAGAGCTGGAGCACAGAAACCACGTGACCGTGTGATCAGCTGCTGAAGCTAACGGCTAACGCTAAATGGGCAAGACTCTGGATTTCCCATCACTGTTGTAGGGATGAGTTATTTATGCAAATAACTTATCTCACACTTCTCATAACTAAG
>NW_013952648.1:736090-740357 GCF_001266775.1 Austrofundulus limnaeus | reverse complement strand
TAAATATAAATATTATTATTTTTTATGACAGTAAGAAGAAATAATAAATATACTTTATTACTAGATGAAGTCATCATTTTTCAACTAGCTAAAGTCCAAGTTACAGGCCGACTTCAGGTGTGGTTTAGATCATTGTTACTTATAAATTATATATATTTCTCTGGTGTAAATCTGCTGTTTTACATGATTGTTGAGTGAAATTAACATAATTATTAATTTATTGTAAAAACATGACTGTTATCAAGCACAAATGGTGCGATTTAAGCTGAATAAATGTGACCATAATAAGAAATAAAATATACTAATACAGTATATGTAATTTAAATGAAAAGAATCAAGTGGATAAAAAGTTGTCAATAAAAAGTAGGGTAAACTGTGACATTTAACTGAAAACCAGTACCTTTGCCTCTCTGTAGGAGCTTGTGACCAGCAGGTCTTCCCTCTGGGCTTCTTTGGCCACCAGCCTGAAGCGGTGCAGCATGGCTGCTTTGCACAGACGGCTTGCCAGAGCCGGGCCACTTTTGAACGGAGACCTACAGGAGAATCAGTAATGTTCAGCTCAGTCCTGATGTCAGCAAGGGTAAACACAGGAGGTCAACAAAGCAGGTTAACAAGACCTCTACACATTTTTCAAGGTGCTCTTATTGGAAGTTATTTTACTTTTATTATACGATTTCTTGAAACAGCCTTCTTACTCTTCTACGGTTTTGCCCTCAAGACCATCAATGACTTCCACAGAGCTGTCTCCTTCGCTCCAGTTGATCCCGTAGGTGGGCTCCCTGCTGTCGGCGCCGTCTGTGGCCACGGAGGGCACCAGGCTGATGTGCGGGCGCATCATGCAGTAAAACATGGGCAGCTGAGGGGTGATTCCTTCAACGCGCTGGCTCACAGAGATCTCCATACCACGAATTTCATGGCAGCCAGAGTCACCTGTAAGAGTTTATTCAGAGTACAGTAATCAACACAATCTAACACTATCAGCTGTTTGGTTGTAATTTTATTCCTAAATGTTTACAAAGTGTACTTAGCAGCCCTAAACTAGAAAAGGTTGAAATGGTATACAAAAACTTGACGTTATTATTAAATTCAATGATTTTGTTGACATGCAGCAGCTCCACCTGAACGTCCTTTAACTCTTCTGGACAATATTTACATTTACTTGATGAAAACTTATTATTACACCATCCCAACTCATTCAGTTTTGGGGTTTTACCCTTAAAATTTCCACAATAAATCACAGGTGCAAATTCTGGAATTTCCCTTATTAATTCATTCTGGAATAAATGGACTATTTTTGCCACTATAACTGTGATACTGGGATATAAGAACAAAACCGAACCTGGAAACTATGATACTGCCACACCTTTTGATGYTATCTTGATAACAGCTGGGGAATTTGTTGCTACTCGCGAGCGCCCACATTAAAAGCTGACAAGTGCAAGCAAGGGCCGTCCTGCGCAGCTCAAGACGAGATCCTATTTTTAGATTAACKTGTCGCTTCGTTCTTTGACAATACACAGGCATTTCTCTAGTTTTAAACCAGTTTATAATGCATTTTTAAATCACATAAAGAAACAGTAAAAATATTCAAACATGCCACAAAGGTAGCTTTAGTAATGCCTATGAGTCTACTAATGTTTTGACTTTTGGTGATTATACTTAGTGAATGCTCTTTAAAAAAAGACACTTAAAGTGTCTGTGACATGACATGCCTATCAAACACAAAAGGTCAAAGAAAACACAATTTTATATAGGAAACCTTAAATAAAACATGTGGTTTTACCTATTTTTGTCACAAAAATGGCATATTTTCTTTTGAACTTGGCTCAGCCAAAGTGCAACAGGAAGTGACATCAAAAGGGAACTCTTCAAGAAAGAACTCTGGTCTTTGTTTACTGAAACAATATTATTTGATCTCTGACTCTTCTTCACCTCTGATAGAGACTCACAATAATCTAAAGAAACATCAGATTCTTCTCTACAGTCTCTGTCATTAGCTGTTTTATCAATGCTTTCTTCCATGCAGACAGTCCCTTTTGACATCACTTCCTGTTCCTTCACATGCAAATATCTCAACAACTGTTCATCTCAGCAGTGGGAAATTATTTTTGCAATATGCTAATCATGTTATCTTTCCAATAATGCCTTTATATTTATTTTTAAAAAAAATTTCATGTCACAGGCCCTTTAAGTCATAAAAGAACCTGACTTGCCTACAAGGATGCTTTGGACGTAGATGGGCTCAATGAAGTGGCTAAGCAAAGCTCCTTGGTATCCCAGAACCTGCCACTGAGTGATTTTGTCTGTGGTGGACATGCTGACCATGCTGCTGGCAGAGTGATGGAGACTYGATGAGAAAACAGAGAAAACCTTTGAAAGAAAATAAAATTATTTCGGCATCAATAGTAATCACAGCGGCAAAGAATATTTAAAATCAACCAAAAATACTATTTTATAAAAGGTGAGCACCTTGCCCTCCACTGACAGGTGTAGGCTGATTTCATTGTTGACTTGCCATGCTGAAATGGAGAGAGGGTGCAGCTGCCTGAGAACAGAGCAGAAAGAATGAAATCTCAATCCTCCTTTGAGTTGCTTATGTCATAGGACCAAAAATATCTAATAAAAAAAGGTTAAAAATGATGTGAAACCCATAAATGCCACAAAGTCACATGCAAAAACAAAACAACATAAGAAAAAAACACTGAAGGCAGACAGTAAAATCAATATCAAACCTATAATAAACGGGACAAAAAGGAATGAGAAAATGAAAAAGAAAACTTACAAATTTGAGGGAACCTGAGATGCACCCTTCGGCAGCTGATTCACGTAGAGATGAAGCACAACGCCACTCTTCAGGCTCAGGAGGTTGTTGCTGCTGTTGTGCTGAAAGATGGTTYTCTCATTCAGGTTGGCATTTTTGCTGAAAAACAGCAGCAGGTGCCGGTACAGAAACCTGGCAACACAGAGTGACACACGTTGTTATTTCTGTAAAAAAAATCAAGAGAATCTTTCCTGTTCCACTAATTTTAAGAAAGTGCTCATTTCTTACATAAAWAAGTCAAAAAAAAGAGTGTTAATGACCTCATAAGAGACCTCCGAGCGGTGACGACAGCATGCGAGTCGTGCACAATCCGTCCGTTCGATGAAATGCACTGTTTAGCGTTGAAGTTCCCGGTGCCGAGAGCGACTACTTCACATCCACTGGCTAACAGGAGACAGAGGAGTTCAGACCTAAATATGATGTTTTTGGCCGTAGGGCTGCACCACCAAGTTCCTCCATGCAAAAACACATCAGGGTTTCCCACAAGGCCCTACATGCTCCTCCACCAGGCTAAGTGTTGTTTGTTATTATCATACCCCATCATCATCACACCAATCTGGCGTCACGTTTTCAGATGGAGCTACAAGTTTTTCAAAAAGTACCTCCCAGTCTTCACTCACAGGTTTGGATAATAAAGGCTGCTGTTGTGCTGGCACAGCTAGAGAACTCGGGGTGGTTGTCCATCAGTTTGGCGAGCTGATCCCTGACGGCGTGAGGAATCTGAACGTTGGACGGGTTCTTTCTTTCTAAATCACAAAACAAATATGAAAAGGTTGAGAAGAATCAAGTAAAAATTACAAACCCGTTAAGACTGCAACATTGTGAGGAGTTGAACATTACTCTCAATGAAAAATGTGCCAACAGCTTTAAAAAAAAATAAAATAAAACACCAATCAGCACTCTGACGTCATGATACTGAGATCCAGATTTACCGTAAACAGCTCTAGAGGGGTAGATGTCAGGAAGCGAGGGCTTTTCTTTTACTGGCAAAGGTGGAGCAGCATCTGAAGACAAACAGTCATGTGAATGATTAAAAGACAACTAACGGGATCATTCCTTTTTATTGTTTGTGTAATCTAACTACCATTGTTGACTGTTTAGGGCTCGTTTTCTACTCTACAACTAAAGTTTAGCAACAAAATATCCTTTAGAGTAATAAGACTAGGGCTGCAACAACGAATCGATAAAATCGATTATTAAAGGCGTTTGCAACAAGTTTCATTATTGATTCGTTGTGTCGCGCGATTTATGCGTCCCTCGCCGTGTCGCGGAGCCGTTTAGGTCACCCGCAGAGCGTTGTCAATGCTGGCTGAGTTAAATAAAGTTTAGGAGAAAGAAAAAACTCTACCTGTAAAGATCCACCCTCTCTGACTCTCGAGTGAAAAGTACAGACTTCGAATTAGGGTTGGGCAATATTGTCAAAAAAATTAATCACGATTAATCGTG
>NW_013952648.1:733188-735251 GCF_001266775.1 Austrofundulus limnaeus | reverse complement strand
AATCAATAACTTGCATCCCTAATTTATACAGGAATGAAATTAATTTTTATCTATTCATTTTTATGTAATTAAGCATTTTAATAATTTGGCCGATTAATCGAAAAAAATAATCGACAGATTAATCGATTATTAAAATAACTGTCAGTTGCAGCCCTAAATAAGACTGTTCACAACCTGAGGTTCATGAACACTGTGAGCAGAAACCACGGCCCAAACTGACAGCTGGTAGGATTCAGTCACCGACGTCTCCAAGATCATCTTTAAAGTATAGAGGGGGACTCTGCTTCCTTTCCATTTTTTTATTCAGTTGGTTACCTCCAACAAGCAACTGAAGGGATTAAAAAAAATCATTTTCTATGTAATGTTTAATGTATAAGCAGATTTATCAGTTTGTCACAGAGTAATACTACCTCTGATCTGTTCTCACTATTAAAGGTGTTTTTGTCCCATTATTGATCAGAATCAAGAGTACAGAATCAGCTGATAAAAGTTGTGTTGAAGGCATTTGAAGTATTTGCCTACTTACTTACTTACCTAATTAGTTTTTATGTCTTTTTTTGTAAGAAGGAAAAAGAAAACGCGTGTACTTCTTTTAGAAATCATAAAACATTCTAAAACTATGAACAAAATCAGAAAAGTATTTGAATAAAAACACGACACTAACCTGATGCTTCTGGGAAAACAGATTTCTGAGTTTCCAAGTTGGGCAAAAATTCCTCCAGAGCGAGTTTCGCCGCATTTAGACGTGCCGCCTTCTTGGTTAAYCCCGTGCCAGTTTTGTACTGAAGACCATCGATCACAACACAGAAGGCAAAAAGGGACCCTGGTAAATCTCCTGGGAGGAAAAAAACAAGGGGGTCATTTTATCCCCAACAACTGACAGCAGATACTTTATCAGTCAAGGTTTGTRCAAAACAGTTAAAACTTTCAGAAACAGCAGCTGAAGAAACAAGTTTTTAATGAAATCAAAATTCATTCACAAGAACTTTAGATAAATTTCAGACTCAGATCTTTCTGTTTTTAGCATTTCACTACACAGGTTACGTTTGGTTAAACCACCCAACAGCTAATTGTCTTGTCCAAAAAAATTGTCAATTATTTTAATAGCAGAGCACATCAGTGGATCTGTATTTGCTTTTCTATTTCTCTTTTCCTTGCAAACACAATTAAAACTTAATATTAATAAATACACACATCATAAGTCTCAGGAAACTTTCAAAGAACGTGCGTTTTTACCTGTGGCTACAGTTTCTTTAAGTTCAAGGTGGAACTGAAACACCTGGGCAAGCTGATGGAGCAGAGATACCGCATGCGTTTCCCCGCTCCTGTATTTCTCAATCAGATGTTCGTGCGAAGTTTCTGGCTTGGCAAAAGCATCTGAGTTGGCAAAAAAAAAGGAATAAAACTTAAGGTTCGTCACACAAGAAATGTGCCTTTCTCCTGCCACAAAACATAATAACTAATAATAAGCTCTGGAAAAAAAAAGAATTAAAAGGAGAAGGAAGCATGGTGGTGTTTGTTTTGTGATTGATGGGGTTACCGTATTTCAATGGTTTCTTCACTTGTTTATCAGCATCAGTCATGACAAGTGTCTGTTTGACTGCTTGATTCAGTTCAGTCTCTGTAGGCTGGTTTTTCATGAACATTTGTGCAGAACTGGCTCCTYTAGAACCTCGGAACGACCCCAGTCGTGGAAACATCCTGCTGACGACGAAGGCGTTGCTGGCTGGAAGTTCAGAAACAGAAGTAGTTTTAATAAATAATCCGAATCATTATATGAACGTGATTCTTTAGCTCGGGGGTTCTCAAACCTTTTGGGTCTGGGGACCCCTTACAAGGGCGAAAAAATTCCAGGGACCCCCCTCATAGTGTTTCCCAAAGTTGGGGTCGGGACCCAAAGTGGGGTCCCGAAACATCAAGGTGGGGTCCTGAAAAATTTTTCTGAATTAATTACATTTTTGTCTTATTTGTTACAAAGGAGTGAGGTTAGTGTATTTAAAATGGATAAATGTAGTATAAAAATATTGTTACTATGCCCATGTTTAGTTGACCTGATACAAAAT
>NW_013952648.1:717387-732085 GCF_001266775.1 Austrofundulus limnaeus | reverse complement strand
GTATTTATTTTTTACAATAACAAGCTGGAATGAAAACAAGCAAAAATGAAATAAAAGTAACAATTTTCTACTTCTTGTCTTT
This sequence comes from Austrofundulus limnaeus, assembly GCF_001266775.1. Taxonomy (NCBI): domain Eukaryota; kingdom Metazoa; phylum Chordata; class Actinopteri; order Cyprinodontiformes; family Rivulidae; genus Austrofundulus; species Austrofundulus limnaeus. The sequence goes on along the minus strand of NW_013952648.1, from coordinate 732,003 downwards.
CTTTTTTTAATGTACGGAGTAGAAAGTACAGATAATTGTGTGAAAATGTAAGAACTAGAGATAAAAGGTAGGCTGGAAAATAATTACTCAAGTAAAAGTACAGATACCCAAAAATTCTACTTAAGTACAGTAAAGAAGTATTTGTAGATACTTTACAACTCTGCCTACTTAGCGCTGTAGCTAACAAATCTGTTGGTAAAGAACGTGCGCGCGTTCAACTGAAGCCGAATTAGCTTAATTAGCTTAATTAGCTAGCCCCCCACATACCTTTTTTTAACACCTCAATGCTAGGTCGATAGCCTCAACAGCTTGGAATAAATAAATATTTTAACATTTTAAACTTCAGYTTGAACTTGATTGCCCAGTCCTCTTCAACGCCACAAGACAAAATCTAGACAAAATCTGCAACCACGGTGTTAGCAAAGGATGCTATTTAATGTTAGCCTAAGTACCGCTAACACGGTTTCCAATGTTTCTCCTTCTTTCTCCGAGCGACGCTGCTTATAAAACATAACGATAGAAAACACAAAARCAAACGCAGTGCTTATCAAGTTTACCTGTTCTCGTTCGGGGGAAGAAAAAAAAAGACTCGACAGCTGAATTTGTCGTCTGAATGTTGTAGAAAYAAAACGCATGCGACGCTTTAGCAGTCCAGCGGTCTGCCCGGAACGTAGCGGTCAACTCACGTGCGCCGCAGCAATTGCGTCCGAAGATCGTTAGTTGAACGAAGATGTCCTGATGCATATCCAGGTAGAAAAAAAAATCAAAAAGAAAACAATAAGCAGGTCCTCTGGATGGGTTCTTCTTTAGTGAAACGTTTCGTCTGTCGTCCAAGCCGTCACACTTTCAGGGATGAAGATGTTCTCTTCCTGGATAGAGAGGAACGTTGGTTTGCGAGAGGAGTGAAGGAAGCCATCTTTGTGAAGTAAAACGTCCACCACTAAACAGAGGTGGAGGCCTTCGTGCCCAGTTGTCCTCCTCCTACAATGCTGTGTGTCGCAAGTATGACTCCGCCCCCTGTGAGCAAAAGGTGCCCCAACGATAACCAACACAAAAAGGGGAAAAAAGACAAAAACAAGTGGACGTTGAGCCCCGCCTGCATTCACTACAGACATATAACAGGATCCAAACCAATAAGTCAGGTGATGGGGCACATGACCCTCTATGAACAATAGAGCTAACCAAGCCTATTGTTAGGCGATGGCCCTCTTTTGCATGTGACTAACCTGTTTGTCCATGTGGAGGCGGAGCTTATAAGGCTGAGTTCACCTGAAACTCATCAGATTGAAGAAGTCTCTTGGAGGAGAGACGAAACGTTTCACTAGGTCCTACTTTTTTCTTTTTAATTAAAAGAAGATGATTACACGGTTATAGGGGGRAAAAAACTGCGATTGAAGATAGTCGACACTGTTTTTATTTTATTTTATTTTTTGTTTCTCCCACATAGTTCCTGCTATTTTATTCATTCAAATATCAAAAGGTTAAGCTCATAACTTTTATATTTTTCAAAATATTTGGGGGATGTGTTCGGATGGTCTTGAAGTTGTGGGTTCGAGCCCAGGTTGCGTCAGGAAGGACTTCCGGCTGAAATTTTTTTAGCTACTTGTTGATTTTGTCTAGCCCTTGCCACTTTTAGCTTTTAGCTTGTTGTTTACCATTTGGGTAAACAACAAGCCCTTGTTGTTTACCATTTGGGTAAACAACAAGGGCCTTCCCCCCCTACTTTTGCTTTTCCATATTAGCCAGACTTTTATCTTTTAGCTGGCCTTTTCCCCACTTCAAGCTCTTGGTGGCATTTTTTTAACTTGATATGACAGTTGTGGAGTTACAGACAACATACAGCATACTCTGTTCAGCGTTATGTGACGTTACCCATAGTTATTTTCAGGGTTGAGACAAAATTACTACATAATTAAAACTGGCATGGAAGGCAGGGCTTCAAACTTTAATTTGAACCATTTTTGAGTTATGTTTAAAAGAAAWGCAAACACCAAACACCGTCAAATCCTAAAAACCACAGTGAAGTCTTGCGCTGCCTTGAGTTGTGTTTCACCAACATTTCATCTTGACCTGCCGTTAGCCTACGCCAACTGTTAATTTAGGCCAATTTTAGCCGCTCGTTTCCATTGTGTCTGTTTCGATTTCTCAGTTTGTGTGGTGAAGAAGTGCGACGCAGCATGAAAGGGGGCTTCCTCTGTCACCTATAAAGACACGTGTCGCTACATGGCAGTATCCTTTTTGCATAAATGTGCAGTGACCCTGCAGGAGGGCTGTAAAAGGGCCGAATTTGTTCAGGGACTTGCCCTGAATTCAGATTGCCCGAAATAGTTTGGACTTATTAGTCACCTTATATGAATAAAATGGGTATTTTTATGTGTGTAAATAGGTTGTTATAAAGTTCTTCCATATTGTTGTGCAGTTTCACATGGTTGAGCATGTTACGGGACCCCTGGACTCCTAAAAGTAGCTGGTTTTTCATGTCTTTTAATACGTTTTGTGCTTAATAAGAAAATCAAAAGGCTCTTCTTTGCATTTGGGTGAATGTGTACTATATTAAAATGAACATTAGGTAATCTACAATGGGCAGTTGTTGACCTATATATTATTTTTGCATCATTGTTCAGCTTGTGACAGGAGGAAGTGCTTGTGGTTAGGGATGCGAGGGTGGAAAGGGGGCTTCGACTTTGTGCACAAACTGGCAGAAYTGAAACTTTCTATACGATTAAAGGTTACTTTGAAATATTTGAACCCCTGAGACATAATGTGTCCTCGGCGGGGACTGCCATTAGTGATTGTGAGAGCGTGAAAAGTAAAATGGAACAAGCAGCCCACAGGCAGACGGCAGCGAAGGTCACCACAGGAACAAATATGGTTTGCCGCCCCCKCAGATTTCAGGCTCAAAGTTTGTATTTTCAGCGTTGATCAGTCAAATTCGAAAAGGGGAAAAGGCGCAGTCTGAAATGACTTGCCGTGCCTCATCCCACTGTTCCCATAAGCAGCAAAACACGAAGGAAAATGAGTCATTCAGCTGAACTTGTGGCCTTAACCACAACAAAGTTCGTCCATTAATGAAAATGGAAAGCAGAGGGTTTGTTTTACTTCCTTTTTTTTTTGTTTGTTTTCACGTTTATGATTAACACTTTCATTTAACTCGTATTTATCAAAAAGAAAAATGAGCAAAAGTGATTTTTTTTTTTCATCGCTTTAATTCGATTAAATGTGAAATCTGCACAGCACGGGGAGATGTCAGCGACGTTTGTTCAGCACGGAAATATTAGAAGCGCGTCAATCGGAAGCGAAAACACTCCCCGATGGAAATATTTGCTGCTGTTAATAACTTTGTGCACCCTCTCACCAATGTTGGAAAAGCTAAACCCCGACAGAAAGCTACGTGAAACGTTTTGGAATTCCCCCAGGGAGGCAACCATCCAACTCAGATAGAAAGTGGTTTTTTTTTTCCTTTGTAATTTATGTTTTTTTACTCGAAAAAAAAAGAGAAGAGAAAACAAAGAATGCAACAAGCATTGCAAGAAGTCATAACACACAGGATCTGATGCAGTTTGAGACACCACAAACATTTGCAGGGTAAACACGTGAAAACTGTTTTTTTCCACGAGCGGAGTGTTATTCGGGCTTACACCCCCAGTTACGATCAAACGACAACATTAGCCGCACAAAAAAAATCACAAATATTTTTAAAAAAATCCTTTTTATTAACACATTTAACAGCAGTGACGTGTGTAAAATTGAAACCCTCTGACTCCTTAAAACACACAATTTTCTCCTGCAACAGCAGAGGGCAGTGCAGGAATACCCACTAATCTGCTGTTTTACACAAAGATTTAAAAAAAGGAAGGATAAAAACAAAATCAGCTGGCACATGATGCTCAGAAGAAATGATAATCACCKCTCTTTTCCACACAATTATCTCGCTGAAGGTATTTAATTAGAAATATTTGGAAAATGTTGGGGGAAAAAAACCCATAAAAAGCAAACAGAGCGCCTACACGAGTGCATGCACAAAGCAAAAGGTTCGATTTTACGACAATAAACATCTAAAACTAAATGCTTAAAAATGTTAGTTTTATGCAGCATCAGTTGATGATGAATGAGCTTAAATTTTTTTTTTGATCTGGGGACCCCCTTACAAAGGTGAAAAACACTCCAGAACCCCCTCATAAAGACGATGCTGTTTTAAAAATAATTTACTGTCATTTTAACCACTAAATGCTACAGTTATATATTTTTTGTTTGGTTATATGTTTGTTTTTGTTCCCCATATGCACTTTTTAAAGTAAATACCAAATTAACAATTTTTTTTTTTGCAATTTTTGAGGACCCCCAAGACACGGCTTTGAGAACCTCTGGTATAAAGTATCTCAAAGTGATGCTTGAGTAAAAGTATTTTAAAGTATATTATCATAAAGTTGGTCAAAGTTAAAGTCCCCTTTAAAAATATTACTTGCAAGAAGTCAAAGTATCTGATTTTTTTTATTTCTAACATAAAATGTAATTAAGTATTAAAAGTCAAAGTATTTTAAAGTATTTTATCATGAAGTTGGTCAAAGTTAAAGTCCCCTTTAAGAATATTACTTGCAAGAAATCTGAAAGTATCTGATATTTTTTAAATTTCTAACATAAAATGTGCTTAACAATTAAAAGTTAAGATATTGCGTAAAAACTGTGCAGTTAGATTTTCCAAAACGACATTTCTTGGGAGGTGACCGCTCCAAAAAAAACTTTTTTTAAAAGTGTGCAGCTGTGATGGGTTGTGTACAAACTAATATTGTGTCAGAATGGTTTATAGTTATACTTCTCATCCAACTGCAATAACCCAGGAGGTGCAGTTTAACAGTATTTTTTTAACAATAACAAGTCAAAATGAAATATGAGTAACAAATTTTTACCTTTTTAAAATATGTAAAGTGCAGAAAGTACGGATAATTGTGTAAAATTATAAAAAGTAGGCTGAAAAATAATTACTCAAGTAAAGTACAGATAATCAAAATTTCCACTTAAGTATTTGGGGTGCAACAATACATGTACTCCTTCTGAACTGTTCAATAGAGTGCTTTAGGTTCAACACACACTTGTATGGAACAATACAGATTTATTTAATTTAATCAACTTGTCTTCTGACGTTGCTTTTGTGTTGAAGGATCAGTGGATCTGTGTTCGACTGCTCCACCTTGGCTGAATTGTCGAGCACAGATCCAGTGAGAAACTTGCTGTTTCAGCAACATTTAATTTGAAAACTGTATTTTGAGGTTAAACAAACGTCCATAATTAATTTCAATAAATTACAAGTTAAAAGGGGGCATGGAAATTTCTCTTTCTTTGTATAAAAATAATCGAACCAAGACTAAAGTATCGAATCGAACCGAATCATGAATTTTCTGTATCGTTGCAGCCCTATTAAGTACAGTAATAAAGTGTTTGTACTTAGTTTACAACTCTGACCCATACAGGAGCTACACAAACTGTTACACTGAGCAGATGAGCCCTCGGAGCATCAGAAACCAGAGCCCGGTGCCCCATGGCGAACGCCTGTTTGCCCTGACAGCGCCCCTCGATTGATAAACAACAGCCGCTCGTCTTCGGCCCGCTGCTGCCGTCGCGTTCAGCTGCAGCCCCTCTCCGATGCGTCTCCACAGCCAAGATTGAATCTTCCTCATTCATTAGACTAAGTGGATGAGGCTCTCTAATAGGGGCTCCCTTCCCCTCAATAATTGCCGTTGATTGGCGTAAATTAGACCCTAGTTGCCAGACGAGTGATTCTCGACGACGATAATCCGATTCCCAACTCAAACTAATAGGATTTTAACTCTGGCTTTGGCCTAATGTCCGTCTGCAAACCCTGGCTGTGGCCCTGTGCCCCATCCAGCCGACGTCCTCTGGATCATATCTGGAACAGGCTGAGGCTGAGGCTGAGGCGGGGTCATTTCTGCACTCATGCTCTCAGCGATTCATCCCCTGCATWACATTCCTGGCATCAATTGGTCATTCATGTGCGTGACTTACATCATCAGGGGAGCACGCTGTGAATGAGAGCGGAGTCTGCTCTCGGCTCAGGGCAGATGTCGCATGCCTCGAATCCGTTCTGCTCCGGCGTGGAGTTCTTGTTTTTTGGGCACCAGAACCAGAAATTAAACAGGGACGGAAGTCTCGGTTCAGTTGGAGGTGGCAGATGTCCGCCCTGAAACTGATGGCGGGAGATTCAGAYGGCTTCAGGTGGACGTGTGTGTCAACTGGAGCCTGATTCGTTCAAAAAACACCAACAATGTGAATATATGGTGAGAAGACACACTTTATTAGAAACACTCTTGAATGCGTGCCACTTGCTTCTAACAAGTCAGGTAAATAAGTTGAAGCAACGTCCCACTAAAAGTGCAGCTACTGTAACTTTATTTACAAATCAGGCCCAAAGCGTAGGTAGTATAGGCAAGTGCTRAGGGCTCCGTTCATCTAGRGGGYGCCACAGAYGAGAGACGAAAAAGTATTTTATAACCCTTWATCAGAGTCTARTTGCTTTATTATCCCTGKTTACTCAGGTTTATGAGTCTATTTTACTTTGTTACTACAYGAGGTTATATGGTGCAGAGGATATTTCACAATAAAARTATTAAATGATGCAGTCAAGACCAACTACTGGTGCTCAGTGTGCATAAAAAAGAAGAATTTCAGTTCTGATCACAGATAAAGCTCAGGTTAAATCTGGTTTTCAGTGTTCTGCCTTCATAAAATACTGATTTTACGTTTTTATTAAACCCAAGAGTTTAGTAAAATGCTCTTCAAATGGCTGCAAAATGTGTAGTTTTGTGTAGACCCTACCAGGAGGAATTTCCTTTTAATGTTAACTAATTTGATTGGACAAACTGGTTTCTGAAGAAAAACARAAATAACTAGACATGGGTTTTTATGATGTAAAAACAAGTGTGCATTGCCATGTAGCATGTCATTGCCTGCAGCGTTGGACTTGCAGAATGAACTTTGACCAAGTTCAAATGTTTGCTATACCAGCTTGTGCCTGCCACATCAGCAGGTGTTTGTAATTAAGGTAATTTTGTGACAATATGAAATTTGAAGTGATTTTTTGTTAAACTTGCTGTAGCTGGGTTTTGAACCCTGATCTCCCACATGAAAGTCCATGACATAGACCATTAAACCAATGGAGCTGTGGCAGAATATGGTGGCAGGGATTGATTTGTATGTGTGCAGAAAGAGGCCACATTGYCAATACAATTATTGACACAAAAATGCATAATATTACAACAATCGAGCAGTATTAAGACAATATTATAGTAAAACATCAAAATACAATCATATTAGTACTGTAAACACTGAACTACTGAGTTGAAATATTAAACTGTGGTGCAGTACCAAGTTGAGTACAGCATGGGGCAGTATTGGACCAATACAAGGCTCCATCGACTGCCATTATAATTCATTAAACATTAATATTTCATAAACTATAAGTTTTACAGGCACCAAAAGGCATAGCCATCATTTGGCACAGGGGCTTTACAGATATAAATTACAATGGCAGCTCTAGGACAAAGCATGCAGGAGGAGAAGCATGGCAAAGTTGAGATGACTTGGATGGGAAACGAATCACAATAGTGTGCATCGCATTGGCAATGCACACTGATAATAATAAAAAGACAAATCTATTAAAATTGCTATATGAATGTGTGTAAACTGGCAGTGAGATTTAGAAAACTGCATAAGGGGCACCACCTGAAAACCTGCCTAGGGTGCCAAATTGGCCTGGGCCAGCCCTGCTACAAATGATTCTATTCATATTTAATTGAAATTTTTTAACATTTAAATGTTGACAGCATGTCATTCTTAAATGTGCTTATTGCAAAGTATGGAATTAAACATTTAAAAGGTTACACTGAGCTATACATAACATTATGTGTAAATAATGTTACACAGTTTATTTAGTATTAAAAGTTCTTTTGTCTTTATTASCTTTATTCGTTTCTTTTACTTTTTCTTTTCTTTTCCTTTTAATAAGATTTTAATATGTCTTTAATAAAACTTGAATTAATGAAAGTATACTTAGCACAAAAAGTAAGTAAATTAGTGTTTGGTAGATTATTTCTCAGTGCTTCTTGGTAATTAATCTTAAAGCAGGCACCTGATACGCAGCACCAGAAGCTCAAAAAAACGTGTCAATAACAGCAAAATAAGCTGTTTGGCAGAGAAGATTTGGCAATTTTTTCATGTGCACAACATAGCTCTGCTCATCTTACAAATGCATGTTCCTTACAAATGTGGCACCATTTAAAAGAGAATTTAACAGGCTTTCCAACAGTATAAGAATTATTGCAAAGACGCATTGTTACAACAGAGAAACAATCTACTAAACACATATTTTCTCCCAATTTCTGCAAAATTTAGTATAATATATAAACATGTACATCAGAAAATATCAAATTAAAAGGTATAATAACTTTATAATTATGTATATTAACATTTATTTTATTGTTTTTCTCTCTGCTGGACAATATTTTTGCCTTATTTATTTGAATTGTGTCTCAGGTTTACGTCAAACGGTGCAATTTAAAAGAGTTTCCTCCAGAAGTTTTTCACATATACTGTATTGATTTGGAATTCTGACATGCGGATCCACATTCAAGGTAAACATGTTTAAATGCATTTCTGTTAAAGTGTGTCCTCTCGCACCGGCAGCGTTCTGTATAAATATAAATATGGCCGAACTGAACCAGCATCGAATCTCTGAAATTACAATTAAATGGAAAAACAAGAGTAAATCTGCTGCTAAAAACAAAAAGAAAAGAAAAAGAACGAGTAAAACAATGGTCAAGAATAAATTGCAGATTAAAAATAACAGCGTAGCGGTTTTTGAAACTTCTAAACTGGTAACGTTACAGTTTGAACCTATCTTTTTTTTGTCAGCATTACACAACAAATCTTAGTGTAAATAWGACTCAACTCATCAAAACTGTGACTTCTCCATTTTAATGTCTCTTTCATGGACATTGTTGACCTATTTTCTGTCRCTTCRGCTGTTTTGTGGCTAAACAAACGCCTGGTTGACAGTCTTTTGTTTACTTTCTGTTTTTTTAATGTCTTTGCGATAAGTAACATTAAGCCTCAGTTATCAGTCTGACAACTTTTCTGTGTGTTTTCCTAATGACGTGAAATGTGTAAGTGGAGCACTCTGAAGGTTCTTTTGTCATTTAGTTGATAAGGGGACGTTGCTACCACTAAGGCCCGAGGACTAATGAATCTCCACTCCATTACAGCTGAATCGGACAGATTGCTCTCCCGGAGAAATGAATTGAGTTTTTTGTATTTGTGAGATCATTCTCCCTCCATTAACTGCTCTTTATCCCGTCTCTTCATCACAGGCAAATCAGGTTAGGCAGCCATGATTAGCTGGGGTGGCCTCCCTTTTTAAAAGGTAATTGGGTTTGGCGGCTCAGCTGATAGTGCCATTAGGACCAATAAAGGCTGGGCTTGGCTCATCGAGTGAAACAGATTCTTCGGCAGCAGATGGCGGATGAAGGGAGAGGGCTCGGATGCAGCGAGGCCAAAAAACAAAGTTTGTGTAACCAAAGTAGTTTGGGGGGCATCTTCTCTACATATATGCTCCCACCACCCCACCAAACCCCACCGAATCAGTTTGGTGTTTGTGTCTGTAGTGGTGGTAATGATTTTTTATGTAAGACTTTAACACTTGCTTTAAAATAATCAAGCATTTATGACACAATTTTTAATAATCAGTTAATAAATTATTTATGAAAAATGGTTTTATTGGTGCACTTGAGGAAATCCCAGCACATAGAAAGGAAGGGTGACTTTACATTATGCTAGCCTTTCGGTAAAGTGTTGCTAAAATGATTAAAGGGTGGTGGTGTGGGGTGGGGGAGGGGGTGTTGTGCAAAATAGACTCCCAATCAAAAACATATTCAGCTTTGACTCTTTCACGCATGTTTGAGAAATTCTCGAATCTCCTGTGGTAGCCACGTGGAGCTGCCTAAATGCTTTGTGGTACAAAGCTCCGCCTCTTTACACAAAGACATGCCTATTTACCCAAAGCACCACCTATTTAGCCAAATCTCAGCCTATTTACTCAGAATTCAACTTATTAACCCAAAGCTCCTCCTATTTATCCAAAGCTCCTCCTATTTACTCAGAGCTCCGCCTATTTACTCAAAGCTCCTCCTATTTAGCCAAATCTCAGCCCATTCATACCAAAGTTCTACTTACAGTATTTATCCAAAGCTCCTCCTATTTATGCAAAGCGCCTCCTGTTTACCCAAAGCTCCTCCTATTTACCCAAAGCTCCTCCTATTTATCCAAAGCTCCTCTTATTTACCCAAAGCTCCACCTATTTACCCAAAGCTCCTCCTATTTAGCCAAATCTCAGCCCATTCATACCAAAGTTCTACTTATTTATCCAAAGCTCCTCCTATTTATACAAAGCTCCTCCTATTTTTCCAAAGCTCCTCCTATTTACCCAAAGCTCCTCCTATTTATCCAAAGCTCCTCCTATTTGTCCAAAGCTCCTCCTATTTACTCAGAGCTCCGCCCACTTACTCAAAGCTCCACCTATTTACCCAAAGCTCCTCCTATTTAGCCAAATCTCAGCCCATTCATACCAAAGTTCTACTTATTTATCCAAAGCTCTTCCTGTTTATCCAAAGCTCCTCCTATTTATCCAAAGCTCCTCCTATTTACCCAAATTTCCTCCTATTTATCCAAAGCTCCTCCTATTTATCCAAAGCTCCNAGCTCCTCCTATTTATCCAAAGCTCCTCCTATTTACCCAAATTTCCTCCTATTTATCCAAAGCTCCTCCTATTTATCCAAAGCTCCTCCTATTTATCCGAAGCTCCACCTATTTACCCAAAGCCCCACCTATTTATTCAAAGCCCCATCTATTTACCGAAAGTTTTGCCTATTTATTCAAAGCCGAAGGGAGCTCAGTATGCAGCTGAGCTCCCGTACCAAGGAGCACCCTTTCCCTGAATCATTGTTGTGAAGATGTGCGGAAGTGGAAGTGTCAGAAACGGTAGGAGGTTCTTAAAGAGACGGAGGCCAATTTCAAGATGTTTCGATTATGATGCAAAATCAAATTTATTTTTGACATAAACAGCGTTTTAATTTGATATAGAACTGAAATATGTTTCTGGAAATGATCTTTTGAACTTAATTTTACAGCCTTACTCCAACCTGGACTTGTCGATGCATCAAAAACACCAAACGTCATCCCAAGACCATCACAAATACGGCACAAAAACACGCTGTGCAACCAACAATTGATCTGCTCCGACTCTATCTTCTCCTGTCATCTGGACGAAAGGAAAGGTGAACTTGCCAATTCCGAGAATTCCCGTAAAGCTGCAGATAGCCTTACTGCATCGAGGGCTTTGTCCTCGAGGAAAAGGTGCATTAGTGGTGACAGGGGGGCCGCCGGGAGCCGGTGCTGATGGGAGATTTAGACGGCTGGAGGTGGGTTTGTGTATTGTGTGGCTGGCCTTTGCTGTGACCGTCTCCCTCTTATCTCTTTTGTTGAATCCCCAGCGCTCCTCTTATCAGTTTTTTCTTTCTTTCTTTCCTGTTTTCCTTACCGGAATCTCAACCAACTGCAAAGTTCGTGTAAAGAGGCTGTCTTTTTGTCGTTTTTTTGAGTAGGTATTGTCTTGAAAACGTGAGGTTCGATTTTGTCCCACGCCACCAGCTTTCTCCGTATTAACCTTGAGAAATCGAGTAAACCCAAACAACTCAACTCTTTGTTGTTCAGAAGCTGTCACATGCGAGGTATTTTCACGTGAGAGATATCGTTTAAAAGCAGTATCCCGTTTGCGTACACCCGGTGATGTACTGCCGAAGTACAACCAGAGGACCGCGGTGCATTTTCACCTGAGAGCTGCACATTTCCAGCCCTCCTAAATAAAACATGGTGTCGCCCGGCGCCGGTAAGTGTCCCTCAAAGAGCAGAGGGAGGAAAGGGTGAGGGTAAAAAGCGTCCAGGTTAAGTTGTTTGAAAGGCTCTGGGTATTAAGAGGCATTTTACACTTAAGAAGTTGGTTTCGCTGGGTTTTCTGTTTCCCCTCTTATTGATTGATGCTCAACTATCAATGCATAATAGAAAAGCACTCAGAGCAAATGCAGGGTTATGGCCTTGGGAGGGAGTCGGCTGACGAGACTGCAGTGCCCCCCTCCTCCCACTCCAATGCCATTATTGGCCCATAAAGGATCCCTCGGGAAGGCCACGGTGTTCAGATCAGCACACACCAAATACCCAATTAAAAAAGGCTTTAAATTCCCCCCTCTTTCCTGGGCAAAAATCAATCTGAATTCAATCTATTCGGCTAGGATTCCGACAGAGCAGGTAATTGCCCATAATCGGTCAGCTAGGTGACAACAGCTTAAAGGGGAGACACTAATACAATCAGGTGTTTGCTTTCAACGCCCGTCCTGGGCCCAGACCTTGGCTGTCGAAAAAACAGGCAGAGTGCAGTTTGTGTAGCCGTCAGACAAACGCGTAGATAAAGTTACAAACGTCTTCCACCGTCGGGTCGCTCCGCAGCCGATAAAGAGATCCTGTGAAGTATCTGCGGGGATGATACTTCCTAAATGACCCATTATGAAACTGCAATAAATGTATTCAGCAATCATCGTCAAAAATAGCCTGTCAGGGAGCTGGAAGTGATGGCGGCGCTCGTGTTCGTCCATGAGAGGTTGCATCATTTACTCACAGGTTCCTGCAGTCCTGTCCGGAGGGTTTCAGAGAAACTCTACGCTCCGTGTAAAGACCTGGCAAACTAAATGGTAGCATTAGATAAGTAGGATGCTTAATGGTAGTAAATTACTGTACATAGCCTCACCCTATTAGCTGAATGCTTTTTTTTAATGCATTGGCTTGAGTGCTGCCTTAATGTTTCTTTCTTTTTTTTAAGCTCTCTGGGAGTTCTTTGGAAAAAAAAAAGATTTGTCCTCTTTTAGTTCTAGACGTTAAAATAAACACAATTCATTACGTAATTCTCTCTGGAAAATAAAAGCGAATGGAGATGATTTTATGAGTGAAAAGTTGGTGAGATATTCTGATGTCTAGCCCTTTGAAAAAAAACATTAAGGAGATAATTTAATCTTTATTTCAGCTATCATTATTCTCTCAGCTGAGCAAAAAATTAGCTATCTAACAATAACTTAAAAATACTAGATTATAGTTTGAATCGTTTCAAATTAAGTGAAACTAGAAAACTTACATTTCCTGCAGCGTGAATGCTTGAAGCTGAAAGAGATGTGCTGAATAGCTAACAAAGCTGAAACGAGCCTATAGATTTAGCTGATATAGCTGAAATTAGCACACAGACTGAATTAAGCAGTATAAGCTGAAATCATAATAAAAATGTGAATTAGCTTTAAAAAGTATATAAAAGTTAAAAATAATAGTTAAAAAGGCAAAAAATACAGCTCAAATTAAACAGAATGAGCATGTTTAGCAATACAAGCTGACGACATGTGAAATTAGTTTAAAAAGTAGCTAAAAGGTAAAAAAAAAAAACTAGAAATGCATGCCAAAATCAGCACAAAACAGCTGAAAGACAGTAGCATTAAAACAGCAGGAAGAAGCTGCACTGAAAGTTGAAATTAGCTGACTAATAACAGAAATGAAAGCTAAAAAAGGCAGAAAAAAGGTAATATCAGCAAAATAGAAGCCAACGGAAGTTGAAATCAACACAAGCATGGCTGGAAAAGCGAAATATCTCAAAACGTATAAATTGCTGATGTCCTAAAAGTCATCGCAGGAAGGTCCTGAAGGAGCTGAAGGTTTGGATATTTAAACCATACAAAAAGAAAAATTACGGAACGAGAAGTGTGCAAGAAAAAAAAATCTGAACAGAGTGAATGATTTATAAACKTTCACAATAATCTGCCAAACAGCTGAACTTTAGCTAAAACGTCTTGAAATAAGAAAAAAAAAATCCAGGCTAATAAGATTAATAATCAAACACATTCTGCTCTTTTTTTTTAAATATCAATCTAAAAAAAATGTTAAATACTTTTGGCTGAATATTAAATTGTAAGATTTGTTTAGAYGGACCATTTTAGGACAAGTCTTTGTCCAGATTAAGTTCAAGTTGATTGATTCCCAGGCCTGTTGCGCTAAATCACCACATTAGTTCAAAATGGTCTCCAAATGATATTTATCGTTTATCGCGATAAAGTCTGAGTCAATTTATCGTCCGTCAAAATTTATCGTGACAAATTGAACTAGTGTGGTTAATATGTGGTGGAACAACAACAAAAAAATAAATAAACAATAACTCACAAGCTCCAGATTGCAAGTTGAAATTGTTTATTTGTGCTTTGAGGAACACACGTCGGGCCTGGCCGTCTTAACTATAGTTTGACTGAGCGGTAATCTGATGTCTCGGGGTCAGCGGGGGTCAAAAGGTCAGCAGCAGGAGGCTACAATTAATGGATCTCTCAATAAAACAAGAGCTAATATTACCGCCGCTCTCTGCCTCGGCCCGACTGCAGAGGAGTGAAGTGAGGAGGGAATTCCTCGTAGGAGAGAGAGAGAGAGACAGAGAGAGAGAGAGAGAGAGAGAGAGAGAGAGAGAGAGAGAGA
>NW_013952648.1:713652-715703 GCF_001266775.1 Austrofundulus limnaeus | reverse complement strand
ATTTCAGTTTTTCTGGCGTTAAAGTCAAACTGCAAACAAAGAGGATGATTGTGTGTTTTTATTGTTTTGTGTTTTAATCATCATAATTTGCTACACTGCCATGAGTTAAATCTCAAAATGTTTGTTTCATATCTCAGCCCAACACTGAGTTCTGGAAGTGTTTTATTTTTTTCTCTCAGGCACATTTTGGTTGATGGGGGCGACTTTGAAGCTGTGACTCAATCTGCAGCTTTTCACACAGTCAGGTGCTGCGAGCGCAGCGTGGATTTGATTTCACAGGGAGGTGGTAAACATGCCGGTCTCTTCCACGTCTCGGTTGTTCCGACACGCTCAGCTGAGACACAGCAGCTCTAAAGTGTCAGCTCGAGGATGTGGGCACTGCCGGTCCGCTTTCACACACACACAAACTTACATCTCTCACGTTTCAGCCCACRGTGTGGCTGCATGCTGCTGCAAAACGTCCCACAGCAAATATCTTTAAATATTCTCCAACAGATTGGGGTTATCTCTTTAAAATAACAGAGTGTTATCACATTTATCCTTATTAATCTGCTGTAAAACAGCTGAAATCAAATAAAAACCATAAACATGTTGGTTTTAATGCATAACAACATCTTTTAGATCAATCAAGGCAAGATGTATATATGAGTACGGCTGAGGGATTTTATGTGTTCAATAATATTGTCGAATATTGTAACAATTTCAGCTGTTTTGTGAACATTTAGAGAAGCGAGGGTCCATCTAACTGCCTAATCTGTGTTTTAAAATGTGTTTCTACAATATATTGTATAAATSTTTCACACATTGACTTTGCAACGTATTTTAGATAAACTGAGCAGCTCTGACTAAGTTAGAAAATAAATTCAGCTCGCTCCAGGTTTTCTTGCTCGATCACAAAAAAAGCTATGATGTGGCGTTAAGGATCAACATCTCTCGTAGATGTTTATTTATCTTACAATTCCAAACACCAATGAGCAAACAGCTTACAAATGATGAAACGAAACAAGTGGGACAAAAATACATAATGAGCAAATCAATAATAAGTCAAGTAAAAATGTTAATTTGTGTTGTTTTCAGGGATTCGGCTGATTTTCCGGTGTGTGTATGAGGCCTGCAGGGGCCTCAACTTATTTTACCTAAAACTGTCTTTTGTGGAAATATAGTGTGAACGCAGAGAACTGGATTAGTTCACAACTGACGAAGCTAAAAATCATGTGTTAAAAAATCAAAACAGTAGCTAAAAGCTAAYACAACTACAAAGAAAACAACTTTAGTTAMAAGAAAGATAGTAGCATGATGCTAAACAAAAACTAATAGCATCAAAACACTGTCTAAAAGCTAAAAACAAAATAAGTAAGCAAAAGGCTAGCTAAAAATAAAACWGTAGCTAAAAGCTAAAGGCACCAAATGGCTAGCTAAACAGGATTTTAGCTAGAATCAGCAAGCGATTAGCTAAAATTATCAAAGTCCTTGCTGGAAACTAAATTTGCAAAATCACAAAAGTTTATCTAATTTGAAAAGTAGAAAAATGCCAGCTAAAAGCTAAAAATTGCAAAAGGCTATTTAAAAATGAAACGTAACAAATCGTGAGCTAAATGCAAGAAATGAGCTAAAAGGCTTGCTAAAAATCAAACAGTGGCTAGAAACTAAAGAGAAATCAAACAGTAGCAAGAAGCTAAAAAATATCAAACAGTAGCTAGAAGCTAAAAGTACCAAATGGCTAGCTAAAAGCTTAACGTTGCATGATTATAGGTAAAATCAGCAAATGATTACCTAAAGGCATCAAAGGTCTAGCTGGTCTAGCTGTGTTTAAAAAATCAAAACAGTAGCTAAAAGCTAACACAACTACAAAGAAAACAACTTTAGTTAAAAGAAAGATAGTAGCATGATGCTAAACGAAAACTAAAAGCATCAAAACACTGTCTAAAAGCTAAAAACAAAATAAGTAAGCAAAAGGCTAGCTAATAATAAAACAGTAGCTAAAAGCTAAAGGCATCAAATGGCTAGCTAAACAGGATTTTAGCTAGAATCAGCAAGCGATTAGCTAAAAT
>NW_013952648.1:707567-713014 GCF_001266775.1 Austrofundulus limnaeus | reverse complement strand
ATTTAAAAAAGCAGCAAAAACTACAGATTTTTGAAAAACATATCTTTTAAAGAAGAAAATGGTAAAAGGCTTGGTATAAATTAAAAGTAGCAAAAGGCAAGCGTAAAGTGCCAAGTAGCAAAAAGTGAGCTAAATGCAAGTAAGCAAAAGGCTAACTAAAAGTAGCTAGAAGCTAAAAGTACCAAATGGCTAGCTAAAAGCTTAACGTTGCACGATTATAGGTAAAATCAGCAAATGATTACCTAAAGGCATCAAAGGTCTAGCTGGAAACTAAATGTAGCAAAAGGCTAACTCAAAGTGCAAAGTCACAAAAGTTTAGCTAAATTTAAAAAAGCAGCAAAAACTACAGATTTTTGAAAAACATATCTTTTAAAGAAGAAAATGGTAAAAGGCTTGGTATAAATTAAAAGTAGCAAAAGGCAGGCGTAAAGTGCCAAGTAGCAAAAAGTGAGCTAAATGCAAGTAAGCAAAAGGCTAACTAAAAGTAGCTAGAAGCTAATGTCTAGCAAAAATTTTAAAGTTGCAGGATTTTAGCTAAAATCCGCGAATGATAAGCTAAACTCAAAGGCTAACTCAAAATGCACAAAAGTTCAGCTGATTTTGAAAAGTAGCAAAAGAGCTTTAAATATTGATTTATTTCATAGATATTTTTATATTTGCTTTATTTGCTGAAGTAGCCTTTTTTAGTTTTAACTTTAAACAGTGTTTTGACGCTTTTAATATTGCTGTAATAGTTTTTAGTTCGCACTTTGCTCCTAGTTTTCACAGTGCGTTCACATCCTGTAGATTTTGTGGCTGAATCAACATTTTTTACAACTTTTTACCCAAATCTGCCGGCGTCCGCCAACATGATGTGATTGGACTCTGTAATGAGAAAGTGATAGGACAAAGGCTGGCCGCTCTCTCAGGGCTTATCATTCAAAAAGATGTTTCCTTTGTCTGGTGAAATAATATACGGCTGTTAGAGCTGATGAATCCCAGAAGACGTCTTTTATTAACTCTGTCTCTGTTTGGTAGGTGTGATGGCACCGTCGTTTCCAGCGCAGGACACTGCAGCTGCAGAGGCACCCGAGGCGTTCGTGTCCTCACGCAGGGGAGCTAAGCTCAGGCCCACAGAGGCCCCCCGCCTCCCCCGCCGCTCACTGACATTCGGCCTTTCTTCTGTCCGGCCCCATCGAGCCCAAAGGCCACCCTGTTGTCCYCGAGTAAAGTCGTCCACTCCCCCCTCTCCTCATTCTCCACTGGTCTTTATTATTTTAATTAATCAGGATCGCTGCACCTGACTGTCAATTCCGCCGGTTGCCGTTGTGTACAAAAGGAAAAGTAATTAAAGAGGTTTGCGAGGCTTGCTGGGGGCCTGGTTTTGGGGGCGAAAACAGCAGYGTGATGGTGACAAGATGAATTGGATACAGATGCCAGAGTTTTCATTAAATCCACGGCGCTCTCCTCCCTCTCAACACCTGAAGCCCTCTTTGTGTCGCGTAGACAGAAGCCAGGTAGGGAAGGAGTTAATAAAGCAGCTGCTGTGTTGTTTCTAATTGTGTGGATGAATAAATGATTGCTGGAGGACAGCAATCATGTGATAGGCTGGTGTAGATTCTCAGGCATCCAGGACATCCTGAACAAAACAACAAAACTGGACTTCCATTCTGCAGCCCAGCTGAAAACCTCTCATTATATATAGCGGGTAAAATAAGTATTGAACACGTCAMCATTTTTCTCAGTAAATATATTAATAGAGGTGCTGATGACATGAAATTTTCACCAGATGTCAGTAACAACCCAAGTGATCCATACATACAAAGAAATCAAACCATAAATGTCCAGAAATGAAGTTATTTGTAATAATGTGGAATGGCACAGGGAAAAAGTATTGAACACACTTACTGAAATTTATCTAATACTTTGTATAAAAGCCTTTGTTGTCAATGACAGCTTCAAGACGCCTCCTGTATGGAGAAACTAGTGGCATGCATTGCTCAGCTGTGATTTTGGCCCATTCTTCCACACAAACAGTCTTCAAATCTTGAAGGTTTTGTGGACCTCTTCTATGAACTCTGATCTTTAGTTCTTTCCATAGATTTTCTGTTGGATTCAGGTCAGGTGATTGGCTGGGCCATTCCAGCAGCTTTAGTTTCTTTCTCTGAAACCAACTGAGAGTTTCCTTGGCTTTGTGTTTGGGCTCATTGTCTTGCTGAAATGTCCAGCCACGTTTCATCTTCATCATCCTGGTAGATGGAAGCAGATTTTTATCAAGAATGTCTCTGTACATTTTTCCACTCATCCTTCCTTCAATTATTTGAAGTTTGCCAGTACCATATGCTGAAAAACAGCCCCACACCATGATGTTCCCACCTCCAAACTTCACTGTTGGTATGGTGTTTTTGGGCTGATGTGCAGTGCCATTTGACCTCCAAACATGATGTGTATTCTGGCATCCAAACAGTTCAATGTTGGTCTCATCTGACCAGACTATATTCTCCCAGTATTACACAGGCTTGTTTAAATGTTGTGCAGCAAACTTTAAAGGAGCTTCAACATGCTGTTTCTTCAGCAGTGGAGTCTTGCGTGGTGAGCGTGCATACAGGCCATGGTGGTTCAGTGCATTACTTATTGTTTTCTTTGAAACAATCGTACCTGCTAATTCCAGGTCTTTCTGAAGCTCTCCACAAGTGGTCCTTGGCTCTTGGACAACTCTTCTGATAATTCTTTTCACTCCTCTGTCAGAAATCTTGTGAGGAGCACCTGGTCGTGGTCGGTTTATGGTGAAATAATGTTCTTTCCACTTCTGAATTATGGCCCCAACAGTGCTCACTGGAACCTTCAGAAGTTTAGACATTCTTCTGTAACCGATGCCATCATTATGCTTTGCAACAATAAGGTTGTGAAGGTCTTGAGAGAGCTCTTTACTTTTACCCATCATCAGATGGTTCTTGTGTGATACCTGGCCATCATTTGGGACAGAACCAGCTGATATTAACTTGCACTGACAAGGGGCAGGCTTGCTTTCTAATTACTGAGAGAGTTCAGCTGGTGTCTTGGCTTTCCATGTCTTTTTACACCTCCCTTTCTTCATGTGTTCAATACTTTTTCCCTGTGCCATTCCACATTATTACAAATAACTTCATTTCTGGACTTTTATGGTTTGATTTCTTTGTATGTATGGATCACTTGGGTTGTTACCAACATCTGGTGAAAATTTCATGTCATTAGCACCTCTAGTAATATATTTACTGAGAAAAATGATGACGTGTTCAATACTTATTTTACCCGCTTTTTAACTAACTTAGCAAAAGTAAGTAAATTTGTCTTTGATTATTGTGATAAATTATTTCCAGTGYTGGCCACACATCCACTAATCTGCTAAACCACTAATAGAGGAACTAGCACCTCATTTAGCAAATTAGTGTCGTTGCTAACCTTTAACCAATTAGATTCCACAAAATGTGAAGTTTACTAAAGAAAATAGCAAGAAAAACTTTTATGCCATTCATCCTGAATTAAATAAAACCAATCTGCTCTTACAAGCAGTGCCATGTCAGTGTAGCATGTAGCATATTTAGCAGCTAAACTTCAAACTAAGAGTGTCAAAAAGAAAAAAAATACATTTAACAATATTTAAATAAATACAAAAACTGACTACACATAAAATATGGTAGAGAAAGTATTTACTTGTCTGACTAACTTCAAACGATATTTATAGAAATACCAACTCAATCAAAGAAATGCTTTTATTTTGAAAGGGTTAAACTGGTACAACTAGTGTAGCAAGTTCCAGTGGTTTTCCAAAGTTGGGGTCGGGACCGGTTGGTGGTTCACAAAAAAAAGGGGGTGTGTGCATTACAGACGTGTAAACTAAACAAATCTTGCGATGCTAATGATATTGAAAAACAAACGCACACCAAGATACAGTTTTATGAGGAAAAATTTACCGGATAACTTCACCCTGGCGCCAACAAATTCCGGTAAAGCTGCCTTTTTTAGTAATCGCTTGGTAAAAGTGTTAGCTAACTGCAGTGCGTAGCAAACTCTCCTCTCATTGGTCAGTCAATGAAACCCTCGCTGATTGGTCGTACGCCAAGCGACAGCGACAAAAGTTGAACATTTTTCAATTTTCATATGTCGCATCGCAAGATTGCGTGTGCACGTGTACGTGTACGAGCGCGAAAGTTCACATGCACTCGTACACGTAGACGTGCACGACTGCAAAAGGTCACATGCACTATTTTCGCCGGTGGCTTGGCTGGAGGAAGGTGAGTGATTGTCGCCTCATCGCACAGGCTCCATAGGAAATGAATGGAGAGCGAGCGACGTCGCCTCCCGTGTGTCGAGCCCTTTAGCGTTGGCTTCCACTAATTTTTTTAATGTATTTATAATTAGTGTAGCTAAGATTCTTGGTTACTGAAGCTATTGGTTAGCTGTATCCACCACTGATTTTGCCAACAATCATTGCTACAACAAAGAARTATTTTACCAAACAGAATTTTTCTAACTTTTTGTGCTAATGTGGCTGTATAAGAATAGCCATTAGCATTAGCATTAGCATGGAGGGCATTTTCTGCCCTTTTCTCTATACTCTATAAATGATTGGATATTAACTATTGATAACAATAACAAAACACAACTTTTAAAATAACCAAACTATTGCTTTAAATCAATACATTTCTTTAATAAAAGTTTGAGCGTATTTCTTCCAGCCTCTCTTTGCTTTACAAATGACCCTAGTTGGTTGCAGGATAAATCGTTTTGTTGTAATACCAGCTTKTGCTGAAGGCTTTCATAAAAACTGTTTTCCGAGGCAGGAAAACTCATTTATTCCACTAATAAGACAAGCAATAATTCAAGTTGCAATGAAACAGAGGCTCGTCAGAAAGCATCTCGGAGAAATTAGAGTCAAACATCAGCCCGTGTGTTAGGTCACCTCTGCTTACATCAGCCCCCACCCCCACCCCCCTCCACATCAGAGCCCCTCGTCCTCATTTYGAAACCGTGCATCCGTCACCAGGTGCAATCACATTTTGAGTCGTATCTCTGTTAGCTTTATGGCTCCGCGTTTCAATAACCTGTTTTGAAAGCACCTTTCATGTTTGTCGCAGAGGAAAAGAAACGTCTTTGTCGTACGCATTAACATCCGCCTTGTGGGGGCAACTCCGTGTCAATAAAGCGAGCTGCTGGCGGGGCGACGACAGGCGGGATTGGACGATCAGAGCGTCTGCGGGAGATCTGCAGGGAGACATAACATGGCGGGGGCTCAGAGAGGCTCTGGGTCTAAGTGGGAACTTGGGGTCTTCCGCAGCATTCTGGGTAATGATCTGCATTATGAACCATCAGAGCACTTTATGAGAGTCCCTGAGCGCTCCCAAGCTCAGTCAAAACAAGACGTGACGCCACGGAACCTGCAGGATGAAGACCCCCGCTAAAGCGCTCCACTTGGAACCGTTACCCCC